>NC_142514.1:1596428-1756071 GCF_057876585.1 Rhinolophus sinicus
CGTGCTTGTTCCCCTGGGAGAAAATCCCGTGGGCCAGGCAGGGGGCCGGGGCTGTGCATGTACGGGCTGGGGGCTTCCCTCCTGCTCTTCCCCTCAGTGGTTGGGGCCACAGAAGCTTTGGTGCCTGGTAACTCAGCACTCATGGTCAGAGCCTTCTTGGGGTGGCATGGGGGAATTTCCCATGTTGGGTGAGACAAAGCCAGGATGGGCGAGGCTGGGGGCTGGGGCTGTGGGACCCCTCTGCCACACCAGGTCCCCTCCCATGTCTCCACCCTGCCATGCACAAGTGGCCATCTCGTGGTTCTGCTGCCCCCTCCAGCCTGGGAAATGGGGACCTGGGGTCCTCAGGCTTGTGCTTACTGGGCGCTGGCAGGTGGTCAGGGGCTTCCCACTGCCTGTGTTCTGCCTGTGATGAGAAGAATGGTCTCGTTGTGGTGCCAGCCTGAGCACCCCACAACTGCCCCGAGAGGCAGGTCCCTCTCAGGAGAGACCTAGGCTCACCATCTGGGGTTTGCAGAGAATACAGTCGCCGAGGACGAGGTGTACATATGGCAGTTTGGGGTGTGGCAAAGTGTGCAGCTGAGGCAGCAGCGGCTGGGCTCAGACCACCCTCTCTGCCTCAGTTTCCTCATCAGTAACGCAGCGGTAACACCGTTGGCCCCTCACGGGGTTAGAGGGAGTTGGCTTTCTTAAGCTAGAAAAAGCAGAGCACAGCCGGCATGGTTCCCCGGGGGGCAGGAGGGACCCAGGGTCTGGGGAATGTGCGGGTTAGTTCCCGAAAATGAAGTGAGGCCATGAGGCTGGCAGGGAGCTGAGGGAGGAGGCGGCCCCGGTCGTGGTCCTGCCAACCTGCTGAGGGCCTCCCTGGGCACAGCCTCTGCATATTCAGAGAGGGGGTTGGGCAGGTGGCCGCTGCAGCCTGCCTGCAGCTTGGTTCTGACTCAGCAGGTGTGGATTTTGGACAAAGTCAGGTCCAGACAGCTCTGGGGGAATCTGTGCCATCTGAGACTCGGCCGGGCCTGCAGGTGCGATGGGCAGCCTTGGTCCAGGCCCGAGAGAGCAGGGCCTGAGCGGGCTGAGGTTGGTGCTGGGGCGTTTCTGTTAGGTCAGGGGGGACTCGTAGGTGTGCATTCGTCTCTGGAGGGTGTCCAGGGGTTGGTGCCATCTGCTTTGGGTGTGTTCTGGGGAGCCAGGGGCCGGTTCACTGTTGATACTCCATGGTCCGTGGTTTAAAATCGCAAGTCCCCTCCTCTGGGCAGAGTGGGCTTGATGACAGGCACTGGTGCCAGAAGGGAGCCCAGGTCAGGGGGGCGGTCACCCACCCATCCTCCTCTTCTCTCACTGCTCTACAAATGGCCAGCGGCCTCTGTCCCAGACGGTCGCACCTCCGGAGAAGCCCCAGGAGCCTGCCCTCCGCTCAGCCCGGAACAGGTGGCCTGGGACATCTCACCCCGCCGAGCCTGACCGTGGGGTGTGTTGTTGGGGTGTGCGGTGCGCATACACACAGGCGGGGTCCCAGGGCGGGCTGCAGGGCTGAGCCGCCCAGCCTGCCCTTCTCCATCCTGTACCGGACCTTCCCGGGTCCGCGTGGGGGCGCCTCCGCCTGCGGGCACCTCCGCCAAGGGGCGCCGGCGCACGGGGGCACCTGGCTCTGCTCCGCCCCCCTGGGCTGCAGCCCAGCGCCCCCGCCTCAGGTCCCGCGGCCCCCACCCTGAGGGGCTGTTCTGAGCCCCTGTCTCCCGGCCTTGGCCAAGTTGGGCCTCAGCTTGGGAAGGAATGAGGTCACCGGAGGGGGCGGCCAGGGCGTGTGCTCAGACCTGGAGAAGGTCTGTGTTTAGAAACCACACCTCTGGCCGAGGTGAGAGCCACTTAACCAAGCCCCTTCCCCCCTCGGCCCAGCCTCTTCCCCTTTTTCCAGCGCGGTGGGGACCTACCCTGCCCACCCCGGGGCTCCCTCAGTCCCACCACTGCCTCTACACTGGAAGCGTCCGTCCTGGGGGTTGGACGTCCAGGGCCCCCCTCCTGCTCCTGGACTAGTGAGGACGGCCGCCTGGGGCACAGGGCTGACCGGGAAGCCTTGGAAGCTTCCAGAACCAGCAGCTGTGCCTCTGAGCGCCAGTGATGGTGAGTAGGTCTCCGTCCGCGGGGGAGCACACAGGTGGGTGAGCTCCAGGCCTCGTCTTCCTCGGCTGCCCTGTGTCGGCCTGTCCTTGGAGCCGCCAGGAGGGTGAGCCCAGCTGCCTCCACTGTGGGCCAGCTGCGCAGCCCCCCTTGAGACAGCCACCATCCTCTCTGGGATCACTGGGGTCAACGCTGCCACGGCCATGCTCCCCTGCTTCCTCCCGCCTGCCCCCCACCCCCGCGTTGCCTTCTTCAGACTTTCCCTCAGGGAGAGTCCGCTCTTTCTCGCACCTTCTGAAAGAGGGACAGGCTTGTGCCCTGTGCCGCGTGCCTGCCCACAGGTACCTGGGGTGTGGGTGTCCCTGGGGACCGTGAGGCTGGGCTGGGCTCAGAGATGCCACCGCCCGTTTCCCGGGTGAGGACCCAGCAGTTCAGAGAAGCTGCCTGTGCTGCCAAGGTCATGAGAAAGGTCATGGGCGAGCCAGTGGAGCCTCTGGATGAGCCAGAGGGCAAGGTCTGGCTCTGCTGGAAAAGCTCGGATCCCAGTGGGCCCTTCACTGGCTGTGTGACCTCAGGTGTTTGCTGACCTCTCTGCAGGATGGGTATGAGGCTGCTCACCTGGCAGGAGGCAGGAGAAGTGTCTCTAAGGTCTCTGGCACCTAGAACGCCATCCTTAGTAATAATAATAATCAATAATAATAACAACAGTAAGTGGCAAGGCTGCATCCCGGCATCTTGGTACGTCCCCTGCAGTTAACACCTTGACAGGTGCGGTCAAGATCCAGCGATGTCACAGAGCCACCACTCACATCTGTGCCACAACTGAAATGACCTTGAAAATGCATCCCCCGCCCCACTCCTAAAAGTGCTCAGCTCCTGGCCAGCCCCCCCGCCCCCCGTGCTGCTGTCCTGTCTCTGGCCAGGAGAATTTCTGGGGGTCCTGGCTGCTGAGCCAAGCTGCCCTTTCTGAACCATGGCGGAGCAGGGAGGTGGCGGCCACAGCCCCAGCTGGGTGCCTGAGAAGGCTCCTCCTGAGATGCCAGATGCTGGTGGGGAGCTGGGTTCCTCACAGAGATGCCCGGGGCGCCCCAGTCCCTCACTCAAGGCAAGAGGCAGGTGGAGAAGCTGAGAAATTTGACAGAAACCCACTCCAGAGTCTGTTGCTGCCGCCTGGGGAGACCAGAGAGAGGGTTCTGTCTCACCTGCCCCTGGAGCCCCCCTTCTCAGTGCCATCACTGTGGCATGCAGGCAGGGCCCCCACTCTGTCCAGGCAGCTCCCAGACAGAACCTAGGCACTCCGGGGTGAGGGGAAGTCCTACCTGGTTCTCCAGGGGACAGGTTCTGGGTAATGGCGCCCCACCATGGCTGCAGCCTTGGAGGTTTAGCATCTGCCCCCTGCCGCCTTCACTGCCCCCTCCCACCCCACAGGCAGGGCTTCACTGAGGCTCAGGGTCCTTCCCAGTTTGTAAAGGGGCACACCTAGGCCGGGCTGTGAACCCTCTGGGGGCTGTTCTGCCCTGAGCCCCCACCAAACCCACTCTGGCCGGGAAGGAGGGATTTGCCAGGAGCAGGAGAGGAGAGAGATCTTGGGGAGCAGAGACCTTCCCCGTGGGCCAAGGTCACTCACAAGCCTTTCAAACAGTCATGACTTCATTTGGGGTAAACCACCTGGGTGCTGTGCTACCTTACCTGGCCCAGGCTTCTCCAGGGCTGTGGGATGCCGAGTTGAACCACAGCCAGTAGTTTTGGTGGCTGAGCATGGGGGTTGGAACGGCCGGGCTATTGGGAACATGGAGGTGTGAGGTGCATGGGGCGTTGGGATAACCCCACGCCAGGCTGCCCAGGAAGGTGATTGGCTTCAGACACGTCTGTAACCAGCCTCGATGGGCTGGGGCTATTACTGGTGCCCACGATGCGGACGCAAGCCCCCTGTTTGCTTGTCACTGGGTCCCCAATGTCATGGACTGGGGGGCTGGTTTGCACGTTAACTACAATGAGGCCAGAGGCAGGTCATGGGTTCTGACTAGTGTTGCTTGAGGTCCAAGCCAGTGCCTTGGCTTGTTCCTGCTCTTGTGCAGTTTGGGGTGCTCTGAATACCCCTGAGCACCCCAGAGGGGGGCTTCCGAAACCCCAGGCCTGTGGGGCCTGCAGACAATTGATGAATTTGCTCAGGACTTGGGGACACATTCACTCCTGCCATCTGGGGTCAGCCTCGGGGTGTCACCTGCAGTTGGCACGTCAGGATGGGCATCGGAGATGGTTTGAAAGGGAAACACGCCCACTGCACTGCAGACAGGAAGAAGGAGGCCAGGAAGGGCGGACGGCTGAGGGGCCTCCTCTCCCGCCACGTCTCCTTCTGAGGAGCGGCGAGGAGCCGAGCTAGGGCAGGGCTCACCTTGGGCACACGGAGCGCTGCTCACCTGGAGAGCAAACCAGGTGGGGTCTCCTATGAGCGGCCCTCATTAGGGGAGACCCATTCAGCAAGGATGCCACGGGCGAGGGGGGTTTCCTGAGTCCTCGTGGGGCCTGGGAGTGCTGGTCCCCTGAGCCCTGTCCTCTGAGGGGCGCAGATGCTGCCCTGTGTGTCTCCTGCTGGCATCAGTGGGGAGGAGGGGGGTGTTGGTGTCACTTTCTTTCCTTTCTCTCTGAGCACCCGATGTTTAGGGCGGGGATTGCGTCTGCAGGGCCGCCATGGCGGTCTCGTCGCAGCCGGATGGCGTCTCCCCACGACCCCTGTGTGAACAGGGGTCAGGGCACCTCCCCTCACCCCACCCCACCCCTTTCCCGCGGCTTCGTTTCCTCCAGTTATCCATCCCATTTGGGGGTGCAAGCAGAGACTCCTCTGCCCCTGGGCAACCCCCCCACCCTGGGACTGTATCGCATTTATTTAAGGAGCATGAGAGAGGTCTGGTCACAGAGGGACCCCAGGGCACAGAGGGACCCTGTCAGCTCTGCGACTTTGTCCCCACACCTGTTCTGAAGGGGCAGATCTACATACTCACTGGGCTTTTCAATGTGAACGTCTCTGCAGTGACATTCCAGGGGTTGGCTCAGGCTGGGCTGAGGGTGGAAGGAGGCTCTGCAGAGAGGGAATTCCTGTCTGCATCTGTGGCTTTGGGGGGGCATGCTTCCTGCCTCCCCAGGCAGGACAGAGGGACCCCCAACATAGGACCCGGGGCTGGGCAGCCTTGTGGGGGTGCTGTGCCCAGGAAACGGCTGAGCTCACCCACTCTGCCGAACACCCCATTTCCTCCCTTCATCTGATGCACTAAAAGTCAGCCACTTGGTTGGCATTTGTGGGTGCTCACAGTGGGCTGGGCACAAGTCAGGGTGCCCCAGCCTCAGGAGGGGCCAGCTTGATGGGACAGACAGACCAGGTCCCAAACCCCAGCTTGGAGGGACAGGACTTTGGAGATTGACGCCAGGCCAGTTCTGCAGGGTGAGCTGTCCAGGCCATCGAGGTGGCAGCGACATGCCTGTGAGTTGACATTCTCAACAGTCATTTTCAACACCGCCCTCCTCTACATGACAAAACGAGTTTCCATCATAACCAGGTAACAATCAGTCACAATCATTGCTTTCTTGATTCATTTCTTGAGTTTTAAGACAACGAACCCTTTAAAAACAAGAAACTCCCATCTTCACTGAAATTTACACTTAGCAGACAAGACCATCAGCCTCTGCAGTTAGTTCCACTGTTAAACTCGAGTCAGGTCCGCAGTGGTCAGGTGCTGTGGCAGGACGGAAGGGACTCAGTGCGGCTTCTCCCACTTTGCACGGTGTGGTTACGGCTGACTGGGCTTGGGGATCACGTGTCCTCAGGACCGGCGACAGCCCACCCCCAAAATCCCAACCATTGAAGTCGCCCTCAGAGGGAATGTGCGTGGCGGGCCGGGGTGGCCGCAGATCTCGAGCTAAGTCCCACACCTGGCCCAAGGTAGGGAAGGAACGCCTGCCTGTGAGCTTGGGTGACGTGTCCACGTGCATTAGCCTCGCTCTGCATTCCTCAGCGGTTGTTGGGGACGTCGTCACAGACCAAGGTCTGTCTGCGGGGAGCGGGTGCCATGCCTGATCGGGGTTGGGGCTGCCACGTGGGGTGATAATAGAAAGCAATGACCATCAGCTGCTTCTGTTACTGTTTTAAATTCTCTGCCTGGTGCCCCCTCTTGCAAAGCCCGGGCTGGGCCACGCCCACCTCCCTGGCCCTGGGTGGTGGTTGGGGACAGACATATGTCCAGGAAATGGACACAGCTGAGTGGGAGCATCTCGTGTGTGTTGAGGGAACCGAGGGCAGAGGGGGTGGCTGGGGCGAGGGGTGACAGTGAGTGACAGGGCCAGGGCTGTCTCTGCAGAGCCAGGCTCTCTGGGGTACGACCGGTCAGTCTGGACAAGCCCCTCCCCTGGGCTTCTCCATTCTGGAAGGGGCCCGTGGGAGAAGAAAGGGCATGGGAGGCCGTGTGGCCCTCTAGAGCCTGGTTCTGAAAGACCCTAGGGCTTGTTGGTTGTGTGGGCTGGTTCCCGGGTGCCCCGGGTCCAAGGGGAACAGGTTCCCAGGGGTCAGGTGATGGGGCGCCAGTGTCCCTGGGCTTTCACGGGAAACCTATGTCGGGGCGCTGGGCACCTGGGGGGGCCTTCGAGCAGTGAACCAACCAGGGAAGCGCCTGCTGCCAGTCTGCCTGCCCCACCACGGGTCCTGGTTATTGTAAAGTGAGGTGACACTCAGCAAAACACTCAGAGGGTCCCTGGACACCCTTGCCGACCTCCACCCCCCTCGGGCAATGGGACCCTTTAGAGACAAGCTTGGAGAAGGGAGTCGGGTGGGGCGCTCTGAGATCCCAGGAGCTGCCTGGAGACCCCGGTCAGGCATGTGCTTTGGGAGCACCCCTTGTCACATTCCGGCCAGGGAGAAACAGGCCCCAGGCTATGTTGTGAGGGCTCTTTGGTCGTTTCAGAGGGTGAGAGGAGAGAAGTCTTGGCCGACTGCGAGGGCTTGGGGTGGAAGATGATGGATAAATATGGTCCTCGCCCTCGGATGGGCGCAGTTGAGAAGGGGAGATGTGACAATTGCTCCTGGTACCTGGACTGGAGTCCCCGCAAGAGATGGAGATGGAGGCTGAGCCGTTGGAAAGGGCGGCACTCACTTAAGGTGACTTCTGCGACTTTGCCACATACTGACATTCTGGCTGGAGTCTCCAGGAGGTGGGGAAGCATTGGCCACAGGGTCCCTTAAAAGGCAGGACCTGGAGAAGTGTCCTGCTGGGGAGAGGGACCATCCTGAGCTGGATGGGCTGCACCATGCGTGGGGGATGCGATCGGAGCAGAAACTGCCTCCTGTTTGGGTGGGGCCCACCTGGTCCACTGGGCGCGGGGAGACCATGACGGGCAGCCTGCTGGCGCTGCCCCTTTGGGTGCGGGAACAGAGATTGTGCCAAGGTGAGCTCAGCTTTCTCCCCTCCTCCCACTGCTGGCCGGGACGGCCTCGCAGACACTCTTCCCTCAGAGATAGTGGCTTTCATCCAATGCTCCTCCGCTAATCACCAGCCATCGTGGGAAAGGCCCAGGATGAGGGCCGAAGGCAGCACATTGTCTGGGGGAGATTAAAGCCCCAGAGCCCAGAGCGGCATTGTCTGGGCAGCGGATAAATCTTCGTGCTGTCACTCAGACGCTGAATTAAATCCCCCCTCGTTTCTGAAGGGGCTTATCTGTGCTGAATGGGCGGCCGTACAGCAACGCGAGCGTGTTTGGGAGCGGCTGTCCCGGGCACCTTCTGAGCAGGCGCATCTGAGGAGGGAGCTCGGTGCGAGAGGCGGCATCTCTCCTGGCGGGAGGGTGGGCTCCACCCGAGGTCCCGTGTGCCCCATGGGGCGCGCATCGCACAGGGCAGGACACAGGACAGCTGGGAACCTGTGGGGGTTCCGGGCAGAGCTGTCCATGGGAGGGGCCCAGAGAGGGTTCGAACTTGGCCAGGTCAGAGGGCAGCTGGGGGAAGAAGGGAGCTGCAGGGCTGCCTGAGGCCCGGAAGGAATTGACCTGTGTGCTTCGGAACCTTCCAGAGAAGCCACCCCATTCCTGGTGGAGACTGGAAGCGTTTCAGCCATCTGCCCTCCAGCCTCCTCCCCAGCTCTGGCCGGCAGAAGGGGAATGGGGCACCTGTCCCAGACAGGGCTGTTGGACTCAATAGCCCCACCTTTGGTTTCTGGCTGTTCGGGGAAGCACTAATCGGGGTTTTCTGTGCTGTGTGCGAAGTGTCCCCTAGGTCACAGGGTTTGGCACTCTTCTGTGGAAATCTGTGGCTGTGCTCGTACCCCTCGTCTCTCCTTGGAAGGAAGACCACAGCCGTCACCTGAGCAGGCAGGTTGTCCCTGTTGCCAGACTTTTCATGAGCCCAGAGCAGGGCAGGAAGCTTGTGGAGAGTGACAGCCCCACCTGTGCCCGGCCCGGTCTGCAGACCTGGTCTGGTCCAGGACCTGGGCCAGAGCCCCCCGCTTCCTCCAGGCGGCCCCCTCCTCCGTGCTGCCGGCGAGGTGTCGCTGTGTTGGACAACAATCACAGCCCGTGTTTCTGAGCACCACGGCCAAGTAGCAGTAGCTCACTTCTGGGCGGAACGCATTGCTTCTTCAGACCCTCTTCTGGTTAGACCAGAAGCCAGCGGTCGTGTGTGTGGTGGGGACATGCGTTGAGGCTCATCCCAGCTGCGGGCCTGGGAAGGTTTAGCACAACCTCCCTGACGTTCCATACTTGAGGCCACAGCCTGGGCGACGGCAGGAAGGTGGGCGCTCAGTCCCTTCACTGAGTCTGGACCAGATTCCTGTAGGTTCCTGGGGCCCCCAGACAAAGTGCCATCGACGGGGCAGCTTAAAGCACAGACGTGCTCTCCCAGCCCTGGAGGCCTGAAGTCTGAGGTCCGCGTGTCGGCATGGCCGGTTTCTTCTCCTTGGCGTGTAGACGGCCGTCCTCTCCCTGTGTCCTCACATGATCGTCCCTCTGTGCGTGTCTGTGTCCTGTCTCCTCTCTTAGAAGGACACTACTCCTACTGGATCGGGGCCTACCCTCGTGATCTCATTTTACCTTAACACCTCTGAAAAGACCCCATCTCCAAATACAGTCACATCCCGGGGTCCTGGGGGTCGGGACTTAAATACACAAATTTTGGGGGACACAGTTCAACCCGAAACAATGCTGTCCGCCACCATCTGTGCTGCCCCACGGCTGGGCTTCATTTTGGCTCAGAGCACCACTGTCTGTGATGATGTTCTAATGCAGCCCCAGAAATGGGATTGCAAATGGGCCCCCGGAACACCCAGTCCCCCGAGAGGTGAGGCAGCAACATCTGGCGTGGGGGCGTCCTGAACACTGAGTCCCGAAGGAGAGAGGGCCTCTGGGCAGCCCCGCGAGCGGAAGTGCCGGGAGGGGCAAGAAGTGTGCAATTAGCAGAGAGGCTGCTCTCTGAAAGGCCAAAGCAGCTTAACGAGGGGCCTGGAACCTAAGAAGCGGCCATGGAAATCAGGGCTTGACTGGAGAGCGCGATTTCTCTCATTTCTGTGGGGTTGAGCCTTTTCAAAAAGATTTCAAGAGAATAAAATCAACAGGCCCCAGGAAATTTGCATATGGCTACTTAACATCAATTCTGTATTTTTTTTTTTTTAAAGAAATAAACACATCCTCAAACATCCGCATCCGCAGGGCGGGACTACCCTGGGAGTTAACGGTTCAAACCTTTACAATTTTTTAAAACCCAACAGCTTTCCATAACAAAAGGCAAAATTCACAAACAAATTGCCTCCCCCCTCCTAAGGCTGCTCCTTGGCCCGGTGAAGGCGTGTTGACAACACACAGCTCCTTGGGTCACCGTTGAATGGCGGATCCCACGGAGACAGGGTCCCCCAAGGTCTGTTGAGAACAGCGTGGCTCAGGAGCCTACGTGCACGCTCTCCCCCTTCCCGTTCTTTCAGAGCGCCAGCTAACAAGCGGCATTGTGGGGACTGGGAGGCAGCCTCCACAAGCAAGCAGCACTGTGCAGAGTCAGCCCAGGAGCAGCTGTCCTTGCTGGGAGGTGCTGGAAGATGCTGAAAGGTGCAAGAAGGTGCTAGAAAGTGCTGGAAGGCACTGGAAGGTGCTAGAAGGCAAAGGAAGGCATTGGAAGGTGCTGGAAAGTGCTGAAAGGCACTGGAAGGCTGGGGCCTCCATGGACTGGGGCTTGAGGTTCTAGAAGCATGTGTGTGCTGTTAGTGACTGCAGCCTGTCCCAGGTTTGGGAGGGGCATTTGATGAACAGCTGTGGAAGGTATGGGGGTGCCAGGGCAGCAGGGGGCCCCCAACCAGGGGCCTGAGGCAGCCCTGAGGACAGCCCAGGGGAGAATCGCCTTTACTCGTCAGCCTGCCCACCTGCCTGGGTGCTCCTTTCAGGGGTCCAGGAGGTGGGGTGCCCAAGCTGGTCCCCCAAAGCCCTCGACCCAGCCGGGAAGCGGGATGCAGGAAGAAGTGCCCGCTGTGCCGCCCCTTCCACACGTTTGGGGCCACAAGCTCACGGCCCTCTCCTAGCCCCCTTCTTGCCTCTGACTGTGAGCTTGGGGCTCTCGCCTCTTCCTTGCAGAGTCCTCACAGCCTGTGCCCCACTGTGTCACCTTGTCCTGAGCTGTGCATTTCTAGGTTGTGACCCCCCCCACCCCCCCAGGAGACGTGAGCCCGGGGCAGGGATGGCTTTCCTGTTTCTCCTGGCTCCCAGTAGACCCTCAATAAACAGTCACAGGAGGCTCACAGGAGATGCGGATAGGCCTCCCCGCGAGTCCATCAGAAGGGCAGGCACTGGTTGTGCAGAGGGGGCGGGACAGGACAGACTTGGCTCAGGACTGTCTGGCAGGGGGTGTCCCCAAGTAGCCAGCCCTCACCGGCACTGAGTGGCGGGAGGCCAGTGTGGGGCCACAGGCTCTCCACTGAGGAGCGAGGATCGTGGGGGACCCGTGTCCTGGAGGCCGTGTGCTGGGCTGCTGGGGCTCCACCCTGGAGAGGCCACCTGCCACCTGCTGGCTTCCCTGGGCCCAGCCTCCAGGGAGGCTGAGGGTAAACCCATGTCCACTTTGTCCTGTCCACCTGTCTGGGCCATTGTGGCCGCGCTGCGTCCTTTGTGGCCCGGCCCAGCACGGGGACCTGGCTGCTCACCTTTGGCTCAAACCCCCTTGTTCCCACTCTGCATTCAAAGACAGGAGCTCTGGTGGGTGACAGACCACAGAAGGCCCGGTGGGCGCTCTCCTGACCAGCGGATGCTCAGTGGACTCTTCTGGAAGCCCAGCGGTGGGCAGGGTGATGGCGTTCTCACAGTCACCGGTCTGGACCCCAAAGGGTTAAGGAGTGAGTGTGGGGGCTTTGTTCAGGGTGTCTCATCGTGTAACCCGCAGCCTGTCCCCAATCCCTTCCTCATGACCATGATTAGCACGGAGCTGGGATGAATAGGCCAGGCCGATTCCTATGGTAACCTTCAAAATGCATTCCTGGGCAGGCTCGGCCTTCCCAGTAATTACATTCCTAGCTCAGCCCACAAACAGCATGCTAATTAGCCCCTGGAGAGAGCAGGCTGGGCTCCGTCCCTGAGAAAGGGGCCGAGGAAGCAACTCCTGTGTATAGCCCCCACCCCCAATCGCGAGGTGCCTGGGTGCCCAGGGCGTTCAGGCCAAGCTGCCACGGAAAGTCCAGGAGGGAGAGCAAGGACAAGAGAACGGGGACCTGGAAGCCTGTTCCCTCTCCCCTGCCTGGGCATCCTCAGTGCATCCTCGGGGGGGGGGGGGTCTACTTCTGCCCCCACTTGGGGGTGTCCTGTAAGGTCAGCCGCGCTCCCAGCCCAGGAATCTGGGGTAGGACCCTTCCTGGAGAAATGCCTGAGCCAGCTTCTCAGCAGCACCTGGAGCTCTGCTGGGGTGGGCACAGGGGTGCAGGCAGAACGGCCTCAGTGAGCCCAGATGCCAGCGGCCAGGGGACCCGGCCAGCAAGTGTGTTGATGTGGAGCGTGGCCAGACCTGTGCAGAGACCACTTGAGGCTTGCGGTGAAACAGGGGTGGGGCAAGATCCAATATGGAACCTGAAGGAGAGACACAGGACTCCGGGGGAGGGAATGCTTGGCCCTGAGGCTGTTGAGAACTTGGTGCATTCTGGGGGTGCAAGAGGGGCTGCAGGGTGAGGGCCCAGTGGCTTTGCGAGGGCGTCAGAAGCCACCAGAAAGGCGTTTGGCAGGGGTAATGTGGGCCTGGCCCTAGCTGTCAAAGATGGCCCAGGCTCCAGCACAGAAAACAGATTCCAGTGGTGCCCAAGTGGGTGCAGGTGAGCAGCTCCTGCTGGGGTCTGGCTGGCGGAGGCGATGGCTGGGCGAGGCCAGGTGGGCACATGTGGGAGGGTTTGGGAGGCAGAACTGGTAGGAAGTGCTGTGGGTTGCAGGTGGGTGACCCCAGGTTTCTGTCCTGACCAGAAGGGCCTATGCGGCCAGATGCATGGCCGCTGCGGAACCAGCACCAGTCTGACATGGCAGTCCTGGCTCAGATGGCACCGCTGCCTGCTGGGCGGGTGTGGCCCCCAGAGCTTGATTCTGGGGCCAGCAGGAAGCAGATGTAGGAGGCCCCGCTGTTGTCAGTGGCCCTGGGGTCACGCCCAGCAGAGTGGCCTTGGCTGTGCAGCTCAGACCTTGTCAGGGTCAGGGTCGGTGGACGAGGCTGCGGTGGCCGGGGGCTCTGGAGGCTGGAAGCAGGGCTAGGCTGGCCTGAGAGCCCAGGTGGCTCAGACGGGAGCTTAGGGAGGATTAGGATTTAGAAGCCAAGTTCCTTGGTGTCAGTCTGCTCAGCTAATTCTCATGTAAATAGAGCAATCCTTTAAGTATATATCATTTAATGCTCGACAGGGAGCCTGAAGATCTCCTTAACACCAGCCACTCAAAATACCTGCCGGGTAACTCCTGTGGTGGCAGCCCAAGTCCCCTGGGCTGTCCTGTGGTAAACCCTGGCAGCACCATCGTTATGGGAAGGGCCCAGTAGATTTTCATCCCCTATTGTCCTCCCCTCTGGGAAGACACCTCAGAACCGCCTTCCCTTGTTAGGGACACACGATCCCAGGAACTCTGCCGGCCAAACCCCCGGCACCTCCCCAAGGTGCAGCCCCCACAGGGTCTCTGCCCACCCTCTGCCCCGGCCAGTGGCCAAGTGCCAGCCCACCGCAGGCACTCCCTGTGGCCAGCCTGGGGCTGGGCTCTCCTGGGGGGGGGTGTCTAAGTAGAATACGTGGGGTCCCTCACGCAGAGCCACCGGCCCCACCGTAGTCGCCTGTGTGAGAGTCCTGCCCCACACCTGCCAAGCTCTTTCCTTGCTGGGGAAAACCAATTTTACAGCTTGGGGACATGCCCACAGCATGCGTCTGAAATCTTACGTTTGTAGGATGGAGGAAGGGAGCACGTGCAGCTTGGAGCCACCAGTCTTTCGTCCTCAGAGCTTTTGTGTCTTAGTTAATAAATCCTTCCCCACCCCCAGGTCATCTTCTGGAAGTTTTGAAGAGTTGTTTCCATAGTTGAACCCCCATCCTCTATTGTGAGTTGGTGTGCATGGTGTGAGGTAGGGGTCTCACCTTATTTTACGCACCCCATGGGCAGCCACGCTCCACTGGAGTGGAGTGGCAGTGTTGGTCTCTGTGGTCTGAGATGTCCCCAGCTAACCTGCAGCATCGCCCCTGTGATAGAGCCAAGCTCTGTACGAGTGAGGCTCTGTTTCAGGGTCTCCTTCCTTCCCACCGATCAGTTGGTCCTAGCTGGGGCGCCTGGGAGAACTGTCTCAAGCACCACTGTACACTGATAGCAGACACAGCCACGTGTGTCCCCACCATGCCAGCCGCTGGCCAAGCCCTGAGGGCAGGGGTGGGGGAGCAAGATCCAGCGAGCTGGAGAGGTCCAGGGGGGCTTGACCCCAAGTGGTCTGGGCAGCCCCCCTCTGCACTCCCAGATCTAGAAACCACGGGTCCTCCAGTGCAGCTGCTCCAGGACAGACCGAGTGGCTATGATGTCAGCTCTTTTCTGGAAAGGGGACAGTTTGAACAGGACATTCTGAGGCAGCAACCCCTTGTCACTCCCACATGGCCACGGATTGTTCGGAAAGGTGTGGTAAAATTTAAAAAACAAGAGTAAAGCAAAGTGGCGTAGGCTAAGAAGCAGGTGTGTGCTGTGTGGCGCCCTCCAGAGGCTGGAGGCTTGGCCTGGGACTGGCTGTGGCCGGTGCTGGTCGTGGCTCTGTGCGTGTCGGTTTCCTCTGCGTTTTGCGGGTGGGTGGGCTGCCAGCTTGTTAGATGAGACGGGGCACTGTGCACACTGCTTTGGACTTACTATTGTTGACCATTATTTTATCGTTAGCCACGGATGGCACCATCTGGGGAGCAGCCACACCTCACAGCCCCAGGGACACGGCGCTGTGGCGTCCCGCCTGCTCAGTGCCAGCGCTCAGCGTGGCTTCCTAAGCAGATGCTGAAGTGAGTCTGCTCCACGGCACTCCCCCAAGTCAGCTATCTTTTAATAACTGTCTGATACTTACTGCTCCCGGGGGGCCTCGTGAAGCATCACAAGCCATTAGACCAGGGGCTCCGGCCAAGGATTAATTGAGCAGCGATTAGGAAATGGCTTCACGCGGTGCTGCGGGTAACTGTGGTCGTCAGTGACGAGATCGAATTCACCCCAGGGGCAGGTCGGGGGACTCCATGCCTGCCTGTGTGTGTGTTGGAGCAAGGAGCTGACACCTGAAGGCCTGGAGGTTTGGTGGGGTTGCCCCACGTGCCATGTGAGGGGCAGACAGGTGCATTTGATCAGTGACTGATGTGTTTTGAGGGGAAGCTCCTCTGTCTTGGAAATTGGCTCCGGGTCACAGGACGGTGGTATCACCGCCTTCTGGACGCAGATGAAGCCCAGAGACTCGTCCACATGCCGGCGTGGGGCCAGGGGTGCGGTGCCTGGGGCCGCTGTCTTTCAGCCCTAGCGTGTGGTTTAGAGAGCACGACGGTGATTGGCATTGCGGTGATGTGAGTACCGTGCTTTGCTAGGAGCCTTCCTTGCGGTGTTTCTTTATTCGTCATCACGCCGCCCCCCCCGCCCCCACCCATGAGGGTGAAGGCATAGCTGGAGGAGGGTGTGGCTGACCTGCTGGCAGGCACATGGCTTGTGCGGAACAGGGGCAGACCGAGACCTCAGTTCGTGTGACTCTGGGGCCCCAGGTCCTGATGACAGCAAGGGTCTGCTCGGCCCGGCTTCTTCCATGCTGCTTTTGCCAGGAGGGTCCTGTGCCTGGGACCTGCCGGGACTTAGAGTCCCGGCAAAAGGAAAAGCCGGGACTTAGCTGGGGCTTAGCTGAGGAGGGAGGGAGGGAGGGGCCCACACCCCAAAATCAGCACCCTAACCTCACCCTGGGAACCCTGAGCTCTACCACCGCCCTGGGTGAGCCCCTAGCATGGCTGTCACACCCTGTGTGTGGCTGAAGGCTGTCCTGGGTGGTGTCCCCAGCTGCCCGGCTCCTGCCCCAGGAAGGCCCGTGTGAAGGCTGGTCGCTTTGAATCTGAGGCTGCGCTAACAGGCTCCCCAGCTCACTCGCGCTCGGTCCTGAGGAGGCCGGCCCCCGGGCCTGTCGTTCTGGGTCCTGGCTTCCCAGAGACCTCCTGGGCCAGGTCCCAAGGTCAGGGCAGGATGGGGAAGGGCCAGGAGCTCCGGGACACACCAGCGTCCTCTCCAGGGCTGGTTTGTGCCGGGTGTTGGGGAGACAGTAGAACAAGGAGGCAGCCTGGTCAGGGTCCCCGGCTCTGCCATCGTTATCGCCTCTTCCTGGTGGCCCAGGGCAAGTGGGGACCTGGGGCCCCTGCCAGGACTTCCTGTTTGTCCCACCGAAGGCTCGCTTCTGTCTCCTTAACGTTTAAATTAGCGGATTTTAGCGATTCCAGTCGGACCTAAAGTGGCCTTTCCTCAGAAAAGTCATGTAGCTCGACAGCCAAAAAGGGATTTATGCTTGTTAGGGTGGCATGGTTAGCTTGAGGGCATTTTCTTTCCCCTCATGCGGTGTCTGAGCTGTGGGGTTCCTGTGGCCCTGGAGAGAAGGTTCCGGACATGGCGGCCTCCGCTTCGCTGCAGCTGGGAGCGAGAGCTCCACGCAAGGCAGGTCCAGGGTCCATCGTCGCCAAAGGTGTCCCAGGGGGTGGGCCGTGCGAGGGGACACGAGCTGGGCAACGGCAGGGGCCAGTCTGTGGACAAGAAAGGCTGCCCTGTCGTTGACCTGCTGAGGCTTCTGGGAGACAGATGTCAGAATGACGGGGGCAGAGATGGACTGCGTCTGGGCAGGATGGCCTGCAGCAGGCTGGCCGGGACGTGGCCCTGGGCCAGCAGGCCGCTGTGTGTGTGCTGGGACGGGACTACTCGGAGGCTGGAGACCCCCACACTGGCATCCCGAGGGAGCCGCCCCCCCAGCCCCGGGCTCACGCTCACATGCCACATCCCCAGGAGGACAGGCAGGTAGGAGAGAAGGGCTTTGCCCCTCGCACCCCTCAGTGGGGGCGGGTCTGCACAGGCCCCTGTGTGTTTCCTCAGGTGGTGGGGGCGCAGTGGACAGGCTTCTCCTCCCTGAGGGGGCGCTGACAGGGAGGGACCCGCACACAGAGGCAGGATTCTTGTCACGAGGGCTGAGAGCCGGGCAGTGACCTGCGTGTAGGACCTGAGACTGGAGGGCTTCTGTCAGGAGGGCAGGGGAGGATGGGGAGGAGGAAGGGAGGGGAGGAGGGGGATGAGAGGCTGAGGAGTGGGGAGGGGACAGAGGGGCAAGCGCCAGGCGGGGGACAGACAGTGGAGGGCACCGAGGCCCAGCGCAGGCAGAGGCGGTGGGTCGGGGCGCCCACACCCCCTTGGGGACGGCGGGTCCAGCTTTCAGGTACCGGCCTTTTGTCTGCTGCCCTGAGCTCGCCTGTCAGCCCCGCCGTCAGAGGCCTAATCTTTTTTTCTTTGCGGGCTGAAAAGGCCCAGCATCACATCAGGCAACATACTGCTGCCTATTCTGCTTCCCCACGGAACCCAATCACCGGACAGCGCCTCTATAATTCACTCCCCAGCCCGCCCTTTGAAAAGGTGGGCCGCCTCGGAGCTGCTCGCCCAGCAAGATAAATCATGTACTCGAAATTAACTTCCATTGAAGGGAGGGCAGGAAGAAAGGCTGATGGCCAGCGCGGGCGGGCGGCGGGCGGGTCGACTCCTTGGTAAATGTCAGCGAGGATAATTTGGGGGCCGTGATTAAGATCTTATCTAGGTGGGAAGTAAATAGGAAGGACTTTCATAAAACTCTGGCCTGTCTGTCTGTGCTCACCGACTCGGGAAGTTCCTCTTCTTTTCTTCCCCCTGTATTTTTGGGTGGATGGGAAGGGAATACCAAAGAGGTCTCTCCATTAACAGAAAAGTTGGACCCAGGGCCTCGCTCAAAGGGATTACATAGACCTGGGAGGAGCCAGGGTGTTTTTCATCCGGTGACAAAGGGCAGAAGGAGCAGGATGCAGCCACCTTTGTCTCCAAACGCCAGCCCCTGAGAAATGCTGAAAATTTGGGGGTGGGCGTCGGTCACCGTCCGGTGATGCCTGCAGGCTTCCGTGTCTTGCTTGTCTTTGGTCAGGAACATTATTTTGCTGCAGTAAAAGTTTTCCTCAAATAAAACCCAACAGAAGCCCCTTACGGACAGGGCTGAAGGCCGTTTGCTGGTAAACGCACTCGGGGTGCCGGGTACCCATCAGGTGCTGGGTTGTTTATTTTTGCTACCAGATGACTTCAGCGACCCACAGCTTGAACCCCAGGCTGCAGGGCCCGGGCTAATGACGGCCAGGTTCATCCGGGCGGCTGCTCTGGACGTGGGCTTCTGCTGGCTATGGTGGAAGTCACTCTTTATTGACAAATCTGTGCCAGGTCTGCGGTGCCCCTAATCGGAATTGCCGGGAGGTGAGGACAGAATGGCTTGGCAGGCCTGCCCTGTGGTCCCCGTTGCTTCTGTGGGCAGGGGTGGCCAGCAGGGCCTCCTGGGGGGAAGGAACCCTGGGGATCATGAGGTCACATGTGCAAAGGGCTCAGCCCAGGGTGCACTGCTGGCTCTCAGGCTCAGAAAACCGTGACCTGATCGGTACACACCCCCAAGGCCGGCGCGCCTGTCAGACCTGGGCAGCGCCAGCCTTGTCACCTGGCACCCTGAGCCCGCCCGAAAACTGAATCAGTGCTGGTCCCTTGGTCTGTCACTGGACCTCTTGGACCTACTCTCACCTGATGCCCGAGGCCCCAGGGGAGGGTCTGGGTCCCTGGACTCGTGCTGTGGGCTGGAGGGGGGAGGGCAGTGCAGGGGAGCAGTGAGGAGGGCAAGGCGACGTGGGAGGAAGAGGGTTGCCCAGAGGGGCCTCCAGCCCAGGACCTCAGCTGGCCAGGGGAGGGCTACACACAGTAGGTGCTCAATAAAGGTGTTCGGGAAGCAAGGAAAGAAGGAGGGAGGGGGGAGGGTTGGAGCAGACACCTCAGGAACCAGGCAGAGTGTGTGTGTCTGGAAGGCAACCAGGATGGGCTGCGTACAGCAGGTTTCTCCTCCTGTTGACGCTTTGTTCTGGAAGGTTCCGTGTCCTGAGCATCATGGCCTCTGTGCACTAGGTAGCAGCCCCATAGTGCTGACGCCCCACAATGTCCCCACGCCTCTGCCCAGGCCTGGGGTGCTGCTGCTCTGCGTCCCCCAAAGGTGTGTGAGCTCAGGGGCCCCAGGATCTCAGGAGTCATATTTTGACTTGAGACTATTTCCTATTTCTCCCTCTTTTATTTTAAACACTAGGAATGCAAGGGGACAGACACTGGCGTAGTTTCCATCGCCTGCCAATGTTTTGTTTGATTATGTTTTTAAACCCACAAGTAGTGTGTGGAGGAGTTTTAGCAACAAAGTTGCCAGGTTGTAAAATGTAGATTTGCATTCGATGTTTCTTTGAAATGTCACAGTGTCGTTTTAAGACAGCAGCATTTACTCCCTACACACACTCGCACATATGCTCACACGCTTGCTCATACATGCACACTACACTCAGCGAAAGCTGGCTGCCCCTGGTGCTGGGCACGTGGGCATGTGTGGGACAGCAGTGGTCCCCAGGACCTCACTAAGCAGGTACAAGTGGCACCCTCAAACAGTCCCAGGGATGGCTCTGAGGGCCATTCGGCAGAGTCCAACGTGTCAGGAGTGGGAGAGAAAAGGCTTTTTGTAGACGCTGATACACTGGCTGGCACAGGACCCAGGTGTGAGCGCAGCAACCTCATTCTGCACAGCTGGCCCCAGCCCGCCTTCCTCTCCCGGCCAGGCAGCCCTGGTGTCTTTGGGTACAGCCTGTGGAGTTCTGGCATTCGGCCCTCGGCTGCTGCTCACCGCCCGGCTGTGTGGCCCTGAGCCAGGTGCTGACCCTCTCTGTGCCTCACCATGGTCCCAGTGGGTGGAGGAGGACGATGGGACTGGCTTCACCGAGTGGCTGGGTCTCGCTCGCTGTGGGTGACGCCGCCGTTGTGGGTTCATGCTGATGGGAGTGCCATGGGCAGGGCCCCAGAAGACTGTCCTGGGGGGGGGTCAGGTGGAGGGGCTGTGAGAACACGGGGCCCCCACGGGAAGGGGTGCAGGGGGTGGGCAGGCTTGGAAAGTGGCAGATAAAGCAAACAGCCCAGCTCCTAAACAAACCCAGCAGGACAGGGCAGATGACAAATGATGGGACTGTGTCAGCTTGAGAGAAGATTGGACTAATGGCACGCGGACTTTGCACTCCCAGGATCAATATTCCATCAGACAGGCCATGTGAGCAGCTCTCGAGGACAAAGGGGAGACCTGGCGATAGTCTGTGCACACTCGCTGCCCCAAGCGCCCCCCTCACCATGGGCCACGAGGAAGGCCGAGCAAGGCCAACGGCCCAGGACTGCACCTGGCTGCGGGCCGTCCAGCCATGGCCTGCAGTGCCGGCCATGGATGTCATGTGGCTGCAGGTTACCGTGCTAGAGGGCTGCTGGGGCTGTGGTGCCCAGTCCTAGGTTGTGGCTTCCAGAGAGCTCCACCTGGCTCTTCTCCGGCCTCCCGGGGACCAGGTGGCCTTTCCATCCCATTTCCCTGAAGCCCCTCTCACCCCACCACTCCTGGGAGGCTGCTTTCCATGGCAGGTGTGTGGCCGGGCCCCCAAGTGGAGGATGCCTGGTCAGGTTCTTCTCTGGGGCGACGGAAGGGACTCTCACAGGCCCTGGGTGTCCCTGTGTTCCAGCAAGTCACCTGAGAGAGGTTCATTTGCTGCATCTATTCCCTGGTGTGTTCATTCCATCCATGTGTTGAGTGTCAACTGTGTACGACATTGAAAATCAAAGCCAAAGACAGAAGTCGTGTGAGCAGTAGGTGTGCCCAGGGTGGCCTGGAAAGGATGCTGGCCGTGCGTTGCCCAGGTCTCTTCTTGTGGGAATTTTACACCCAAGATGGCGGTTTGGCCTGGGTGCCATTTGCCCTGCTCCCAGGCAGGAGACCCTTGTCTGGGCTTGGTTACTCTGGGAAGTGGACCCTTATCTTTTTCCAGCTGGGCAACCCTTACAACCCCCTCTCCCCGCCCCAGTCTCTCTCTGCCAGCGACAGGCTTACCTGTGGGGCCCCTGGCCTCGGCTCTGATCACAGACACCGTGGGGCCCATTCATCCCAGGTCTCCTGAGCTGAGCCCAGGCACGGTGAGGGTCTGCCGGGCTGGGAGGCTGGCCTGTGGGCAGAGCTGCTCCTTCCTGGTCCGGTTGTCTGCTCCAGGTCAGCTCTGCCTGTGGGTCTGGCCCTGGCAGGTGACTAACTCAGTGGGTTGCACCTCTCAGTGTGGGGGAGGTCATCGTGCCTGTGTTAGATCTTAGCCCAGTCCCAGGCACTTCAGAACAAACACGTGGACGAAGGGCTCTTCACTTAGCTCCCCACAACCACAGCCGGCCAACACTCGCGATTCTGGTGGAGCTCATACCTGGGGTCCATCAGAATTGAGGGTCTGCACCTATCCTGCGAGTACGGAGAGCGAGTTTGCAGTGCTGGCCAGGTGACGAGTCTCCATGCTGCAGATGCCCACACAGGTGGGGTGGCCCGCCCCCCGGCAGCAGTGAGGGGCTCCCGTCAGGGGAGTTCTGTGTCTGTGGGGGGACCCCCCTCCTTCATGCTTTTCTGCGCTAAGTTTTTTTAGGCACAGCTTTTCCAGCTAACATCCTCTTGGCATAATTCATTCCTGGTTTTTCCATCTCCACATGTACTTCTGTGAGAGCTGCCCAGGTGGGCCCAAGTTTAGGGGCATTTTAAATACAAATGTGGCAGCCAGGGCCTGGAAGGCCAGCCCTGGTGTCCTGTGGTCATGGCCTCAACCTTTTGGAGTGGGACATCAGATTAGACCAGACAGGGACGGTCCAATTTGGTTGCCCCATCCTCCTGGGACAGCAGTGACACAGGGATTGGGGACGGTGTGGAGTCCAGGCAGGAGTGGGTGCTCGCTGCCACCTGGCCTCCTGCCGCTACGCACGCCAGCCTGGGTTCTACTGTCCAGCCTCTTCCAGGTGACGCGTTGACTCAAGCAAGAAAGGACCCTTTGCCTCCCACGAGCCCGTCTCCTGTGTGAGGGAGGAGCAGGGCTTGGGGCACTGAGGGCTCCTGGCTAATCTAGTGGTCAGGCTTGGCCCACAGAACCAGGACGTGGCGTGGGCACAGCACACCCTGTGCTGGCGCTGGGGCAGGAGCAGGGCCCCCGGCCGTCCTCCTGGACGTGTCTGAACGTTCAGTGCCCTGTGACTTCCCTGGGACCACAGGCCCAGCGACCTGTAGTGTATTCCTGTGCTTTCTTTGGAAATGCAGCCGGGTCCAGATTGTAGCACTTGGGCCTCTGACACTCCACACTCACAGGCTGCGGGCGGCCAGGGCTTTGTGGGTAGTGGGGACCCATCGGGGCACTGCACATGTGTCCATACTGTGTGCGTCTGTGTGAATGTGTGGGTGCGTTCAGTGTGTGCGCGTGTGTGTGCACGCGCGCACGTTTGGGAAGACTGCGCACACACACACACACACACACACACACACACACACGGCACTGCCCCATCCCTGTGACAGGTGTCCCCACAAGGCGAGCGTAGACCTCAGTGCAGAAGACTCGGAATCATGTGGAAGTTAAGATAACATGGAGGCCGTGGCTGTCCCACTGATGGCCAGTCACACGTCTGAGCTCCTGCCTGAAGCTCCCCACCCTGAAGCCACAGGTCCTTCTCTGGGTGAGCCTGGACACCCTGAGGCCGCACACAGGCCAAGCTGTCTCCTGGCAGATTTGGGGGAACACAGAGGTAGGATCAGGGTTGTCCAGTCGAGCCCTCCCCGCACCCCAAGCCGTGGCACAGGCTCTATGAGGACAGTAAAACCACACCAGGGACGGGGCCCTGGGGGCGTTGGAGCCCTGCCCAGAGCAGGAGCCTCACTGTTCTATCCAGATGCTTTGGTGAGGCTGATGGACGGACAGCCGACTGTGTCCTGGGGTCCTGGGGGCTGCCAACGGGGCAATGAGCAAGGGGAAAACCAGGCTGCACGGCTGGGGCTCTGCCAAGACGTGCACATACAACACGTGTGCATGTGTGTGCATACTCGCACACATACATGTGCCTGTGTGAGGTACACATGGGAGCATGTGCAGGTGTGTGGATACGAAGGCACTGGGGCTGTGCGAGTGGGAACTCCCAGAAAGGAAGCCACGGAGAGCCGGGCCTGGCCTCCACGGGCCCTGTGGCAGGAGGGGACCCCACCAGCCAGCCAGCCTGTGAGATCTCGGCTGGCTCTCGGGTTGCTTGACCAAGAGGCTGGCCAGAGGGCCCGTGGCTTCACCCCGTGGCCAGCCTAGGAGGGTGGGGGTGGCATGGGCCTGGGATGCCCCTTGGCCCATCCTGGCTGCCTCCACCACCCTCCGGTGCCTCTCTCAGGCCAGGGCCTTTGTGGCCAAACTCGCTGGTCTGGTGACTTCTGCCTGGATGCCCATTGATCCGTGGGTTTTGCGTGGACAGCCCCCTGCCTGGCACAGCCGTGCTGTTCTCTTTCTCAGCAGCCGGCAGCCTCTCTGGGCTGCAGGGGGCCTTCCTTTCCAAGCACGGGTGGAGGAGAGCAAGCTGTCCGCTGCCTGTCGGCCGGCTGTGCACGGCGCTCCGCGGCTGGCCGGCACCGTGGTGGCTCTTTGTGTGAGCAGGCGGGCGACCCGACTACAGGCTCGGCCCTCTGGGGTCCGGTTAATTACCTTTCTCCAGACCCCAGCTTGGAAAGTCATTTCCCTGAAAGGGCGCAGTGGGGGGGGCTCTCAGTCTGGCCTGGGCCTCCCTGCCTTCTGGGCTGGGCTGGGGGAGCCAGGGAGTTGTCTCAGTGTAGCCTCAGTGGCCCCAGGGCCTTGGCTCCTGGGGCTGGGGGCTGCGGGGCTGCGGGTGCAGGGTTCCTCGGGGTTCCTGGGGGCCTGGACTGAGAAGCGTGTGGGGAGAGGGTTCTAGAAGCCTGGGGCGGCGAAACCGGGCAGCAGGAAGCAGAGGCCTGAGGCTGGGAACGTGGGAGAGTGGCGGGGTGCCGCGTCTTTGTGCAGGCACAATGGGATTTTGATGACAGATCCTTTTTCTTAATGTAAGCCACGGAGTTAAGTGTTTGAAAATTGTTCCAGAAGCTGAGAAAGGCCTGCCCTTCTGGTCACGCTGGATTGTCTCTTACTTAGCAGCTGACAGGCCCATCTGCAGGCTGCGGGGGAGGGTGAAGCCTGGGTGAGGGGCGGCACCCTGACCTCTGCAGCCCCCAGAGCTGCGGGAAGGAAGGAGGGCCTGTCCTGCCAGTGCCCAAGGGTCCTGTCCCATCTCTGCGGAGGGCAGGCGAGCCCACCTTCCTAGCTCTGCCTACCACCCTGGAATCTGGGCCCCTGGAATAGACGCCTATGGGTCCCTGCCCCAGGGCTGGGGGACCAGGGAGAGGCCAGGGTGCAGCCCCCCAGCAGGCGGGCCTCCCTGCTCAAGGTGGTTGAAGCCGTCCATCGCCTGTCCTTGGCCTGGGTCCACAGGTGGTTCTCTGAGCCTCTGTGGGAAGACTGTGACGGGCCAGCCCCTGCCGCCGGGCTGAGTTATCAGTTCGCAGCTTGAAATCCAAGTAATTAAGGGGATGGATTAAATCTGTAGGATGTCTCCGACGCTGGCCCCATATCATGTTGTTCCACAAATATCATGTGTCCCCAGCCCCCGCTCACAGTCTGCCGCCCCTCCCCCACCCAAGGCGCTGGAAGGTTCCGGGATGCATCTCAGGCCCTTCAACTTCGTTCAGACCACTGCTCCCATAAGCACATCATGAAGTGGCGTGAAATTCCACAGCATGTAGAGGGCACTGCACTGCCCAGGGTGTGGCCGGAGGACAGGGACAGGCAGGAGTGGAAGGGAGCCAGGAGGGGGACTTTGTTCATGAACTTGAGAGGGGTAGTCACACTCACAAAGGTCAGCCCAAGGCATGCTGGTCACTGATTTTTAGTGACCCCCAAGGGTCAGCCACACCCCCTGAAACCCACAAGAAAGGGAAACTTGCCGTCAGCTGGATAGGCTATCCCAGACGGCCAGAGTGGGACTCAGGAGACCTCTGACCGGCAGCCCCTGGTCCTATGCCCTGCAGACCCTGGGGGAAGGCAGGGTAGGGGCGACGCCTGCCCTTGAGCCTTAGGGCTGGAGCTTCTGAGGCCTTCAGGTAGGAGCCGGGGTAGATATTGGGGTGCCCAGGAGCAGTGGGCCTCATGGGAGTGACCCAGGGGGGCAGAGCAGGGGACCGTGGGCGGCGGCTGAGCCCCGGCCAGGAGCAAGGGCAGCCGTCGGCCCCAGAGAGGACCGTTAGGGGCCGACTTCCCACTTCTGCGAAAACCCGTTTTGTGTTTAGATTAGAAACAGGATATAATAAACTTGTTAACATGTCGGATCTAGTGTTGAGACAACGTAAGTGGGCGTTTTGTCCTCTTTTCTCTCTGTTATGCAGGAAAATGCCTCAGTCCGTGCCCTGACTATTAGGCTGGGCCGGGGGAGGTGCTGGGTTGTGGGCAGAGGAGAGCGGAGGGTCCTCGCCTGTCCCAGGGTCAGGGGTCAGCTAGCCAGGGCCCCAGGACTCCACAGGAGCCCCAGCCCCAGCCTCTGCCCATGAGAATGACCCTGGGGCCACGTGGGGGGCTGTGGGGCAGGACCACATTATTTGTTTTTTAAAAAGGCTTTTATTTTAAAAGCCTTTTGTCCTGGAGGAAAACAACATGGAGCTATTTTCAGGAATGGGCTCAGAAAAAGATCAGCTCTTAATTAAAACAAAACACAGTAAGATCAAGCCGCGGCCCAGAGGCCCCCGACCGGAACAAAACCGTTTCTGTCGAGACCTGCAGGAGTTGTGCGGCCACCGGCCTGCAGGCCCCGCTGCCCGGCCGAGTGTGGCTCCCAGGCCTGGCCAGGATGGGAAAGTGTGGGACAGGGTGGCAGTGACAAATGACCATGGCCTCCCAATGCAGAGAAACAGATGTGAGTCGGGGACAGGACGGGGAGGACTTGGCTGATTAGGGGACCGAGCACAGGACAAGAGTGCAGCCACGCAGACTTGGGGGACGGTGGCCCAGGCCTAGCTGGCTGCCTGCTGCCTGGCCCCACTCAGTGGGCCCAGGTGGGCCACCGTGTCCCCGAGGTGGCTGGAGACCCCTGGAATTCGAGGGCTGGGTGGGACGTGGAGGGAAGGAGGGGCTGCAGCCACGTCAATAACCTCGGTGATGTAGTGAGTGAAACATCATGAAAAATGAAAGCAAATCCTGCTCTAATCTCCCTGAACAAAGGCCTTTCAGTTGGACCAGAGTGGAGCGGGCGGTGGGTATGGCCAGATCTTTCATATTAAATGCGCACCCGGCAGAATATGGATCTTATTAGGGAGCCATGCAAGGCTCTTTTCCTGCACGTGGTGTCTGCGGAGTTGGGGGGGGCTGGGGGCGAGGCTGTGTCCTGGCCGCAATGCAGCCACACGGCGGCCAGGAGTGTGGCAGTACCGGGAATGCCCACCGCCCGCCTGGAAAGCCAGTCAGGGCCCCTCCATCCAGTGTGGGAGAAGAGCAGACCCGTCGTCCGTCTGCAATCGATGCCTGTGACATCTTGGCCCGACACTCTCTTTGTCTAATTGTCCATCCTCACAGCCCAACAGTCAGATATATGGCCGAGGGACGAATGACACCCCCCCCCCCAAAGCGACCAAGCCTGGAGAGTCAAGTGTCCGCAAGTTTCTTCGAGAGGGTCAGATGTCTGACCAAGGAGCCATCCCGATTTCACCTTTATCACACACCTGACATGACGTCCTTGAGAAACACTGCCCCTCGGGACCTCCTGGAGGCGCCCCACCGGCCCTCTGAAAGTTCCTAGGAGTTCCGGTCTGGGCAGAATAAACACAACTCAAGTGCCTGCGGGTGGAAGAAAGGATCATTATATGAGTGAGAAAAGGGAACCGTTTTGACTCAACAAATACCACAGTCCTGCCTTCTTCCAGACTCAGTCCCCCGCCATCGAAATCAGCCCAGGAAAGGAAATCAAATTTAGGGGTTTCCCTTACTGGCCAGGATGTTTAATTTAATAAGGGGGAGAGAGATGCTGTTGTATTTTACTTTATTTCGACTTTGAACAGGTTGAGTGTTCCTGTAGGGCTCTGGGAGGGCGGCTGCCGGGAATAGAAACCAGCCTGGCTTGCAAATTCAAACCAGGACCCTTCTCCCAGCGTCCAAACCGGGGAGCAGCTGACTCCTCTGGGGGTGGGGTGGGGAGGAGAAGAGAGACCCCGCTGCATCCCAGGCCTGGGGAGTGCTTCAGGGTGGGGCTTGGAGCTCTGGGCAGTGGGGTGCACAGGGCCAAGCAAGAGAGACCCCTCGATTTCATCGTGTGCCATGGAGAAGTCACCCCTCATGGCCACTGGCATTCTTTGGTGCCATGGCTGTCGCACTGAGAAGGGCAGCACTTGGGTTTTGCAGCCGTTGTGTGGTTGGAGCCGATATACGGCCATGGTGTCCCCAGTCTTTGGCGCCTCCTTCTCTGTGATCTGGAACCCCTCATCGCTCCCCCGGAAGCTGTGGTCTTCAGTACTGCGGGAGCTCAGCGCCTCTCCCTGCACATGAGACAGGGGCCAAGGGATGTTATGGTGCTACGTTCTGGGCGCCCGGGAAAGCTAGTTCTGTTGTAATAAGAGACCATCACTGATTGAGGGTTAAGAGCAGTGTATCTTGAGGCATCAATCAAATCTATAAACCCCCCAAATGAGGTGGAAAGTCTGAGACAAAACGCTTTCCCTGGGTGTGGTGGAGAGTGGCTGGAGCCCACGGGGCCTTCCTGGAGGAGGCGTCACCCTGTGATTCGCACCTTCCCACCTTTTTCTGATACTGCCTTCCAGCTCAGAGAGCACACTCCCACTCTCACGTGAGGGAGGCCCGAGTGTTCCCAGCTGATGTCACCATGGTTGGAACCAGGGGACAGCCCATCTCAGCCCTTCTGTGCACCCCTGTGGGACGTCAAAGGCCCTGGTTCCAGGTCCGGGGGATCCAGGAGCTAAGGCTGGAGGTGGAGCCGTCCCCTTCATTGGCTCCTCAGGTGGTTAGTGCCGTGCTTCTCCTCACTGAGGGGAAAGAGGAGAAACTCAGTCCTTCACAAGCCTGAAGGAGGCGGTCTGTGAAACGCTCACCCAGGGTGTGGCGATGTGGGTCGGGCATGGTGACGGCCATGGTGGCATCGTTACGGTCTTGAAGCAGGACACCCGTGACACCCGTGGAGCCCCCTCGCTCCCCTGGTGGGGCATGGTTCTGTCCAGTCAGGCTTCCTTTCAGGACTTCGTCTCTCTGAGGCCTTTGTACTCAGCAGGGGGAAAGGTCTTCCAGCACGAGGACTGAGACCCCCCGCCGGCCCTGTGAGATGCCCGGAGACTCTGAGGTGGCTGCAGGGGCCTGGAAGGAGGTCCGATGTCTCCTGAGCCGCTGCAGGTTTGCCTGTGTTGCTGTTGGCCCGCAGTGACTTTCACAGGGGCACGGGGTGGCTGCCTGCACGCGTGAGCTATAAACATGAACCACTGTCCAGCCGTGGGCAGTGGGCAGGGCAGGCCAGAGGCAGCGGCCCCCGCTGGGCTCTCTATCTGAGAGTGAGCCGCCTCCCATATTTCAGGCCCTGCCTGGCCACACGGCCACTCAGCCATCTAACGCCCCCAGGCAGGCAAGGATACTGAGGGATGCACTGTCCTTCACACCTGGGCTTGTCCCTGCTTGGCCTCGAGGCAGCACTATGACTCCGCCCCTCGCAACCTCAGGGGAGACCTCAGCACTGCGGGGTGGTCTCCTCCCCTCCTGGCTGAGGTGGCCAGCCCAAGGTCCCAGAGATGCTATGGATCACAGCCCCTCCCCCGACAGACCCTGCAGGGGACCAGGACCACTAAGGAGCCCCCGGTTCATCCATGGGCCTTGGCAATGTGACCACGAATGGCAGCCCCAGTGCCAGCCCCCATGCCACCCTGCCCAGATGCCACCAGCACTGACTCCGCCAGGTCCCACACCCCGTGGTGTTCTCTGCAGTTCTTTCTGGTTCCCTGAGACACGCCGCTCAGCAAACCCAAAGCCAGCACGGTTCGGCCGAGCTTGTCTTGGCCCAATGGTGGGCATTTCCTGGATCGGGGCCGTCAGCGGCCAAAGGCAACAGGCCAGTGGTGAGCACATTCTCCAGGCACCTGGTCGGGGAGGCCCATTCTCCTCTGGCCAGTCACTCGGGCCGAGTCCAGGTTCTTATGTGCAGCCCAGGTTGGGGCTCTGGGCCTGAGAGGCCCCAGGACTGACCAGGAGGCCGGCCTGGCCTGGTGCCTGCTGACGAGGAGGGAGGAAGGAGGGGCGAGAGGACAGTCACAGAGAGGGCCGCAGGCTGTCTGCTCTGGCTGGGATCGGTCAGCCTCTCGCATCTTTTGTGGCCCCCTGAGTTATGCACCATCAGCACCACGTCACACAGGGGAAACTGAGGCCCCAGAGGCCAGGCAACTTGCTCCAGACCACTCAGTTGCTGCTTAGCAGCTCTGAAGGGCAAAGTAGCTGGGTCAGCAGGACGCATCCTCGGAAACATTGGCCCGCCGCTGACCGTGGCTGGCGCTTGGAAAGGTTTCAGGGAAATTGTGGATTTTAGGGACCAGGCAGTTTTTTTTTTCCCAGGGAAGAAAGAACATCTCCTGGTCTCTCCTTAGCTGATGGGCGAGTTCCGGCAAGTGTGATGCCTTTGGTCAGCCTGAGGGGCGCCGAGCCCACTGCTCAGGGCCCGGGTGCAGGCTCGGGAGGGCGGATGGTGGGGACGGTCCCAGCGCTGCCCGATTCATTAAAGGCCAGGCTCCTTTGTGGGCCCCGAGCCCCAGGCCCATTGCTGTCATGGGCTGTTACAGGCATAATGACAGGCATTAGAGCCCCGAGAGCAATTAACAGGCTGCTTAATTAGCAAGAGGAATGAGCGTGTGAGTGGCTGGTCTTCTGCAAAGCCTGTGGAGAGGGCAGTTATCTGATTGTGCACTGATCCACGGCCAGTCTCCTTGGGTCATCCTCTCCCCTCCTCACAGCTGTTTAAATATTCCAAACTGAACCGTCTTCATCAACGAGGGGAGAAAGGGTCCCATTGTGCCCTCCCTTCCTCAGCCCAGCAGCCCCTGCGGTCGGGCGGAGGCAGCAGCCGGTCCCCGGGCCCTCGCCTGGCCAGTCTGGCTGGGCCTGGCAACAATGTGTGGCCGGCTGGGCCGCAGGCGAGCTTGGCCCCCGCTGCCATGTGCCTCCTTCTCTGCAGGCCTCTCCCAGCTCTCGGTGGCTCAGTCTCTCTCCCTGTGCTTTGGGGCATAGGCACGGGTAGACCCAGCGTACAGATGGATATGGTGAGGCCTGAGGGTTTGATGGCAACTGCACAGTGAGTGACAGGTTGTCTTACTCTTGTGGCAGCATTCAGATCGTGCATGCATGGCCCCTTCAGAACCTGGCATGGCTTCGAAATCCCCGGGTGGGCTTTGGAAGCCCAGGGATGCTGGCTGATGCCAGGCAACGTCCTCCTCTTGTGCTGTAGCCTTTTGGGAGATGGAGGGCTGGGGGGATGGAGCAGTGGACCAGACCTGGCTCTAGTGTGGACCCTGTACCATATGAAAGATGCTTCTGGAGGGCGGGGAAGGAGGTGAGGCTCCCAGCCCCACCTGGAGGGAAGGGTGTATCTGATAATGGGATCGGCCCATGCAAAGGCACAGAGGCTGGGAGGTGCAAGGAATGTTCCGAAAAGGCTCCTGATTCTGTGTGGCTGGTACATGAGGTGGAGGTGGGGCCTGTGTTCTCCAATGACAGGCCCAGCGCTTACTCATGGACACCAGATGCCTTCCATGTATGTTCTGGCAAACAGGAGGGCTGGGAACTTGCTTCAGCAGACAGCTGGGAGCCCCCCAGGGCCGGCCCCGTGAGGTCCCTGGAGCGGGGAACAGGCAGGACAGTGACTGAGTCCTGGACATGTTTGCTGGGATTCTGTCTTGACACCTTGGCTCAGCCTAGCCGGGGCCTGGAGCTGGAGGCTGGTGGTGGGAATAAGGCTGAGACGCTGGTTTTAAAACGAAAAGGGAAAGGTCAAAGGGAAAAGATGGAGAGAGGGAGAGAGGCCCAGACGGCCTCTTGTTTTGCAAAACTCAAAATAGATTTCAGCACCGTGCTTTTTAGAGACAAATCTCTGCACTCTTCTGCGATCCTCGCTTGACCTCTCATGGTTTCTGGCAAGGGGAGCCTGTTACGATTTGGCTTCGAGCGGTTTAAAATGCATAACAGCGGTGTGCAAACTTTGCCAAAAGCTGATCTCTGTTGGTTTCTTGAACTTTGCTTTTCTTGTTTGCTACATCAGATATCATCTTACCCAGACGATGCCCCCATGAGATAGAGCGCTCCACCCCTCAACTTTGTGGGTGCAGCCAATGTCTTTCGTTTTGCTGCGTGCTGGGTCCATGTGTGGAGAGAAAGGACCCCCGGCATCAGCGTGCACAGCCCGGCCTCCCAGCCACTTGGGGAGTCTTTATCGAGCTCGAATGATGAAACCTGGTTTCTGGTTTCATTTTGGAAGACTCGCCGCTAAGCAGATCCATTCTGCCTGTAAAATGATACGGACGCTCCAGGCCACCGTGCTCCCTCCGTGCTCCTGCCCCTGGCCCTTCTCCACAGGGCAGGGGACAGTAGGACCTGGGTCGGGCCAGCCATCCTGGGCCAGGGCCCACTGGGCGGAGGCGGCTTGCCTGTGTGAGTGTGGAAGCAGCAGGAAGCAGGCTGGCCACCAGCCGGCCTCCGGGTGGGGGAGGCCCACGGGGCCTGGCTGCTCACCGGGGATCCCAGCTGCCGGGAGCAGAAAGCGGGATGGTGTGTTCACGGGGAGAGGGGACTCTGAGATGAGGGTCAGGCTCTGGCTGTGGCCCTGACCACGAGGCTCCTGGCATCTGGGGCATTTCCCCCCGTCTTCCTGCCTAAATCACTAATTCCTAAGAAAAGGGCCAGCGTGTTTCCATCCACTTCAGATGGAGCGTGAATGAAAACCCGTGTCTTCCAGGTCAGCCCCACTGCTGAGGGGTGGACCGCGTTTCATCTGAGCGTCCTGAGTGTTATCAAGTGAAAGGAAGACCCAGCCTCTCTTCCACCGTATTCTGCGTTCTGCTTGGGCCAATTATCTTTAGAAAAAGAGAAGCAAGAACATCGAGGGTGACGGGCGCCGTAAGCCTCGGTTTACTGCTCTTCACCTTGGTGTCTTGTCCTGGAAAACTTGGGGACTAGTAAATCCACCTTGATTCCTGTTTTATTACTTTTTTCGGATTGTGAGGGCACACGTACGGCTTTGGAACATGAAAGCCTCAGTGTAGAGACGTCAAGGAAGAGCCCTGCCAGCCAGGACTCGGTGGCCCATCTCAGTGATGTTCTCTCCCACAGAGGTGGCTGCAGGCTCAGGCTTGCAGGAGTCCAGCTCAGGAACCCAAAGGCAACTGGCCGCACAGTTTGGGGGGGCGGGGGCGGGGTGAGCCATGAAAGGAAGTGTCTTGGGAGATGCAGGGGTCCCCTTGTTTTGAAATATGTGGGGTAAACATGAGGGTTAAACACTTGGCGTCATGCGTGCCCGTGTGTGTGTGTGCATGCTGTGTGTACATGCTGTGTGTTCATGCTGTGTGTGTGCATGCTGTGTGTACATGCTGTGTGTGCATGCTGTGTGTGTGTGCATGCTGTGTGTGTGTGCATGCTGTGTGTGTGTGCATGCTGTGTACGTGTGCATGCTGTGTGCGTGTGCATGCTGTGTGCGTGTGTATACACGCACCTGTGCGTGGAGACCCCATGCGGGCGCAGACAGACAAGCTGTTCCCCAGCAGCTGATGGTCTTCCTCTCCCAGAATCCTTAGCCAGCCCCGGGGGCTGCCCAAAGCCCACTCCTCTAACCTCTGGTATTACTCGCCAGGCTGGGGTACGGGGCCCTCAGCGCCACCTGGCCTGTCCCAGCTCAAAAGGACCCTGAGAGTGTCACTCCCCTGGCAGGACACCTGGGCGGCTGTGATTCAGAAGCCTGAGGGATTCAGAGGTTGAGGGTGGTCGACCCTGTGCTCCTGGTCCCTAGGCTGACAAGCGTCACCTTAGCCTGACCAAGGATGGACGACCCTGGACCTTGCCAGGGCTGCTCTGTTCTCTCGCCCTGCTGTCAGTGACCTCGCCACCGGTCAGATGGTCTTTTCCTGGCAGTGATGGCACCTTGCTGGGCTCCGTGGGCATGGCCTGCACATACGGACGTCACGTCTGCAGCCCAGCGCGTGCCCCTGCTTGCAGCCTCGAGGAAATGACCACCCTGCCATTGCTGCCAGCCTCAGTGCCGTGAATAGAAAATGGGAGGTTAGAGTGAAATCGGAGGGAGGCTGGTGGGGGCGGCGTCGCCCCTGCCGTTTCCCTCACTGTGGGCGCCGCAGGAGTGTGAGGGCTGTCCAAGCGCTCTGAGGGGGCGGCCAGGAGCGAAGCACATGTGTGTGCGTTGCGTGCATGTGTGCGTGCATGCGTGTGCGTGTGTGTGTGCGTGTGTATGCCTGTACAACTGCACCCTTATGCATGCCCACCACAAACTCAGAAATGCAGGGGGCAGAGCATCTCTCCTGATGCCCACGTTCAGGGCCAGGTGGATGGGAGCCCAGGGGCCCTCTTGGCAGATTCTAGTGCTTTCCAGTCACTGTGGGAGAGCCCCAGGGGCTTCTATGCGGCTGGTGGGGGGGGGGCAGGCTCCTTAGCCACTGGGTCCCAAAGCTGGCACTGCAGAACCTCCTGGAAGAGAAAATGGGACTGGGTTCTGGGTTTAGACTTCTCCTGCCGCAACCGGACAAGTTCTCTCTTTCTCATTCTGTTCCTCTGTGTGTGTGTTTTGCATGTACATGTGTGTATATAGGCGTACACATGTACAACATACATGTGCATATGTAATTTATTCTATGATATATAACTTATTTTACATAATAAATTGCTTACATTATAGTTATTGGCAGTTTTCTCTTTATGAGATAATGGACCCTCATTCTGTAGAAAACACTAAAAGAGGCAGAAGAAATTCAGGCTTGTGGAAGGAAGGAAAGAAGCTGGGGTCCCTGGAACTCCGAGGTGTCCCCGCCCACCTGCCTGTGGGGCCCTAGCAGGGTCACACCCATTTCTACCCCACCCCAGGACAGGGCAGGCTGCTGGAGCCGTGGGAGGTGTGTGGAGGGCTCTCCTCGCGCACAGGACCTGCTCTGGCCGGAGATTTTATGGGGTGATTTGAAGAAAGTTTTGAGGCACTGAGATCCCAGAGGCTTGCCCACTGCTGACTGGTCCCCTACAAGTCCCAGACTACATGCCTGGCCCCCAGGGTCTCTGGGGCACATGGTGACGGGTCCCCAGATCTCAGTGAGAAGCCCGCAGACCCCTCTGTCCAGGGCAAGCAGTGACCCAGCATAGGGGCCTGGCCAGCCTGGGTGGCCTGGGCCTTTAGACAGCTGGGCTCTCCCTGGAGCCACAAAGGGTCCGTCCAAATCCACCTCTGCATCCCACGTCCCTGTGGGTCCTTTGCAAACCACAGACAAAACTCAGACACACTGACTGTTGGATTGGTCCAGCGCTGAGGGCGCCCTCCGTCCCCGCTGAATCGCTGTCACGTTACTGCTGATTTGGTCGACCTGCCTGGGGCTCCGGGGAGGGGTGAGGCTGCACGTCCACTGTCCACTCCTCGGCTGGACGTGAGTGGACGCATTTCCAAGAGCTCATTGTACATAGATACCACCTTCCTCCTGTCCTGAGCGGCTTGTCTTGTTATTTGTGCTAGAATACCTGCGTTTTCATTTCCTGCGCAGGTCGGCCCGTCCGTCTTTCCCACACAGCCTCGCCGGCTGGCTGTGGTCAGCTCCCACCACATTCCCTTGTGCGAAGCTGTGTCAAGATTCATGTTTGCTTCTTGCTCGCCATTTTCTCGTTTACTGGGTGTGTTGAGCACTGGCCCCCATGGGTCACTTATGCGGATGCAGCATGAGGGAGAGGAAGCTTGCTCAGAGTCCTGCGGGAGAGTGGAGCTGATGCTCTTTTCTTCTAGAACGTTCTATTGTGTGTGGCTGGCTGTGGTCTCTGCTTCCTCCTGCCTGCGCCTCATCTTGCAAGTTTCAATTTATTTTATTTTTGTTTGTATTTTCTTTGCACTGTATGCCAAATATTGAAATTCATGGAAAAGCAAGGCTCCTCTTCTATTTTAAACGTTTGTTGTTATTGTCAAGTGTTACTATGTCCCCCTTCGAGAAAAAACTTCAAAATAGTTTTCCCCCCAAAATTTATTCTGTAATCTTATTCCATTTTTAGGTTAACGTGAGGGGGATGGAAAGCTTTGTGATTTCAATTCTTCCTACTTAGGAATATGTCTTTCCCTGTTTAGTCGAGGTTTTTTTAAAAAAATGGTTTTCACTAAAATTTGGTACTTTCCTTCGTAGAGCCGAATTGTAACACATTTTTCCTTCAGTTTACCTCAAAGGATTTTTAGCATGAAAATAAGAGAAAAAAATGTCAAAGTGGAAATCATTGAAACTCCTCTCCGCTGCTGCCTCCAATGCAGAAAGTACATTGAATGAGACAGTTCTAGAACCAATGAGCAAATACTTGTGTGCCGCTGGTGATGCAATGGTTTTCTGTGCCATGCTCCCTGGGGGTAAGGGGTGCCCCTTCCCGTTGGTACCCCTGGGGTGGTGAGCTGGGGCAGGCGCTGGGGCTGCTCCCAGCCCAGCAAATGCCACAAGGTGGCTGTGTCCGGAGTGACGGGCTGCTCTGGGGTCTGCTGCTGTCCCTTCCTCTCCAGCCAGCCAGTGGCCTTCTCCTCTGCTCACTGCTGCTGGGGAGGAGGTTTCCTCTCCCTCCCGGCCTTGCCCCTGTGGCCCCTCCTAGATAAGCCTGTTAAATTAGCCCCATAATACTTAAAATGCTAGTCCGTTTAATATGTAAACAATGACAATTTTTTTTCAAAGGGTTTAGGATTTAAATTAGTTTTTAAAAAACCCAATTACTGCCATTTAATTTGGAGGAGAGAGTTCTTTATTTGCTAATTATATAGTTGGGAAATGAGCAATCAAGGGCACAATGGGGCATTAAGGGCACTTTTTAAAGGTTTGAACTTATTTATCTGAGTTTGGGGTGGGGTGTCTGCGGTGAGAGCAGCCTGGATGACGAGCCTGGATGACGGCGCCCTGGAGGGAGGATTTTTGAACCGGGATGAAGGGCAACATGGCCGAGCAGCAGAGAAAAATGTGTGATCATTATAGCGTCTTATTATTTCGAAGATGTTTACAAATGTGTTAGAACCTGGACATGGGCCCTAGTCTCTGCCCAGATTACTCTCTGGCCGGCAGGCAAAGGAGAGGCTGCTGTGTGGAGGGTGGACAGGAAACCTGGGCCTCGTCAGAGCAGGGTCTTGGGCCCCTCTGGGCCTGGCCTCATAGAATCATCTGGAACTTTCCAGAACCTTCCAGAGCTTTCCAGAACCTTCCAGAGGAGCACGCATGCCCCAAGTGGCAGAGAGCCTGCATTATTCAGTTTGCCTCCTCAGACCCGGGACACTGGGTAAACATGGGAGGGGGGCGTCTCCACTTCCCTCCATCACACCCTCCTTCCTCCCCAGTGAAGTATCTTTCCAACAGATCTGGTTTCCTGGAGCTGACATGAGCCTGGAAGGCTGTGGGGCCGTCCTGTCCAACTCTCGCCTCAACACCTCTGCTTCCTCAGTGAGAAAGGGTGATTCATTTTGAACAGAACCTGTCTTTGCAGCAAAGGGATCTTGACTGTGATACAGCGTCCTGTGAGGAGACGAGACCCCGGGGTGGCTTTGGCTGGGCTGCCCAGCCGAGTCCACACCCCTCTGGCTGCCTCTTGCAAACACAGATGCTGTGCTTCTGCCCCAAATTTATGGGGAAACGGGCCTGTAATTAACACCGAGCCATATTTAACTGCCCCGGGATGGTGGGTGTTTATAGAAGACACTGCAGCGTGGTTCAGGAAGGCTGCAACTTGGGACCTGCGGCAGGTGTGTCAGCAGTGGCCATCGGAGGCCCTGGAGCGTCCACTGCGTGGATGGGTGGGTGGCCACAAGGCCCCAGCGTGGCAGCCACACTCACCCGTCCTGGCACCGACCCGAGAGACATCCCTGACTGGAAGCTGGCCATGAACACCTGAGATCTTCCCCAGGCTGACTTGAGGTGGCTTTCGGTGCCACAGCCCTGGTGTGGGAGCAGCTGGGTCTTCCCCAGAGGGAGGTTTTGCTGAAGTGGGCCTGGGGCGGGATGTCGCACTGCGACCTGAGGCCACACAGGGCAGGACTGTCCAGCTGCTGTCCCCCAGCGCCCACCATCCATGGAAGTGATTCCAGGTTCTCACGCGCCCTCAGCACCATCCTCCACAGGGTCCCACGGCACTGCACGTGGTCTCATCCATGTCCACAAAGCCTGCCATACGTGCAGCCGTTGGCTCCATCTTGCAGAGAGGTGAACGCACCCCTTGCCCCCCTCCCCAAGGTCACTCCGTGAGTGATCCAACATCCGGGAGCCCCGAACCTGGGCTTGTGACGGGCCAGCTCCATGCTGGGGCCCCAGAGGAGTGCGTCCCAGGCCTGGACCCTCCGAGCTGATGGCCGATGGAAAGGGAGGCCGTGCACAGGAGCTTTCCGGGTCATGGGAACCATGTGGGAAGGGCCAGAGAGCCAAGCGGGAGTCCAGAAGGTTCCCTAGGACACAGCACGCATCTTGATTCTTAAAGACAAGGAGCTGGCTGGCAGAGAGAGGGAACGCCAGGCAGAGGGCACAGCCTGAGCAGTGCCTGGGGCCCTGGGGAAGACGCACCCAGGGTCCAAGCTGAGATGGACAGCGCTCAACACGTCCCACCCTCCTCCTCTCCACGTGGCCTCAGGCGTCAGAACCCCTGGACGGACACCGACCACAGGATGTCTGGGGCCTGTGCAGCCCACCTCCCCGCACGGGGCGGATTGGGGGGGTTAGGAAAAGACCCACAAACAGCAAGGGCCCTGACCTAATTGGTCCAGGGAGGTCAGCATCAGCACCTACAGTGTTCAAAATCAGTGAAGATTAAACTTAAAGCGATTAGACAACTTATTTTCTTTTTCAAGACATTAGCTGGTCAAAAATGACAAAAATGTCCTTAAGCCGTGATGAGGCAGAGGCAGCGAACAGGCGGCCTTTTGTTTGGTGGCGGGGCCCGACCACGGCCTGCGTGGGGCACCCGGGAGCCCACCTCCCGGACACAGTGGGGGAGTCGGCGGTATTAGTGGGATTAGACCGCTGAGCTGCCGGGTGGCAGGGGAACTGCCGGCCACCCACAGGGGCAGGGCTGAAGGGAGGAAGGGCGTCTTCCTGGCAGAGCTGGGCTGCCCATGTATATGGGGGCTTCGGAGCACCCCAGAAACTGGGGAAGAGCCCGCACAGCTTTGGCCCAGCCCGCCTGGGAAAGAGGATGTGACCCCAGTCATCCTTCTTGGCCTGAAGGCCGCTGGCTGCCTGGGCACAGGCCAGCTGTGGTCGCCAGCCTGTCTTCCCCAGGCCGGGGCAGGAGAGCAGGTGGGGGTCCCTGGCAAGGCGCCTGGGTTCTCAGTGGGCGTGGGTGAGAAGGGTGGGCCCAGTGAGGGCTTTCTCTGCGCCTGGCTCTTCCTGTCTTGCAGACACTGTCCTTGGACCCGACATTTTCTTGAGAAAAGAAAACACATGAGCCCACATTTCTTATCTGAGCGCAAACAATGAGGTCGCTGCTGGCCCGGGAAGGGGCTTTCACAGCAAGCCCTCCGACAAGAGCCCCAAGCAGCCACTGCCAAGGCTGGCGGGGCCTGTCGGGCCCTGCGCTGAGGTCGGTGCCCTCCCCCTCTGCGGCGGGCAGGTGACACGCCAGCTGTGAGCCTGGTAACCAGATCCTGCCTGATGCAATGTACCCGGCGTGGCAATGACAATTAAAGGGTCTCTTCACCCGCTTCCTTCTGAGCGCTGGCACTGTGGGTCCAAGCACCCCCCGGGGCTCAGGCGTAATTATAGGGTCGGGTTACCCCGAGAAACAGGTCTCGGCATTGTTCAGTCCAACCCTGGACCCCACGCCCCGACCCTCCTACCCTTCCCTTCCCTTTGCTCTCTGGGCCGGATCACCGAATGCTGTCCCCAGGGACCCCTCCTCAGTGCCCTTCACCATCCAGAGAGGGTGGGCTTGGGGAGGGGGCAGGGACCACCTCTTGGGTTGCTGGTGGCGGCCCAGAGAGTGGGCATGGGCGTCTCCGCCTATTTTCCCAGCAGCTAAAGTTAGCCGTCCAGGTGCAAGGACATTGTTTTGCTTGCATTGTCTGGGAGCCACAGGATACCAGGAGTGGACGAGCGAAGGGGCCTCCTCCGAGCTCCCCCAGGGAATCAGGGGGGTCCTTGGGCCCAATGGTGGGCCCGGCGGCTTCGGGCCTCGAGCTGTGCCCAGGCGGGACAATGCCAACCTCAGGGCAGATCTGTGGGTGTTGGGAAAGCCGGAGTCTGCCACCCGCCCCAGGCCAGGCAGTGGCAGCAGAGGTGAGGGCCAGGCCACCCAGGTAGGGCTGCTGAGTGAATCTCCCAGGGTCTGGCCTCGGCACACCGTCTCGGGTGCTCACAACACACTGGCACGGTGGTCCGTTTTACGGATGGGCAGTGGGAAATAGGGAAGCCAGGATTTGAACCCAGGCCTGGCCATGTCTGGTGCCCTTGCCCACCACTCTTTTATTATCACTGTTTTGCATAGAAGTTGGTTCCTACTTTGGGGGCACAATGACTCCCATGTCCTTGTGTCCACAGCCTGGGTGGGCCCACTGTGAGGACCCTGAGCTTCCTGAGGCCATGGAGACTGGCTTCTCTGGCCGGCAGCTCCCGGCACTGGGTGTGGACTGAGGAACAAACTTATCAGCCATTTCCTGTGGGTCCCCCCCCACCCCGCTACCCTCTCCCCTGCTCCTGGCAAACACGCTGCTCTGTAGACGATTGCACGCTGCTCCCCCACCCCCAGCACGCAGACCCCTCCTTTGGGCAGCCTGCGACCAGTAGAACCTCATCACGTCTGGTGCTGGTGGTGGGGCAGCCCCTGTGCTCTGGACGCAGGGAGCTGGTTTATGGCCTCCCGCTGGCCCAGTCAGGATGGGGAGCTCTGGATTGTAAATGGCGGGCCTCTCGGGCAGGGCACACCTTCCTCCCCGTGCCCTGGCTCTGGGCCCAGGAGGGCTGATGCAGAAGGAAGTCTTGGATCTGTTGGGTCATCAGATAAATGGGATGGACGGTGGGTGTGGGCAGTGGAAGGAGTCTTAATCTATTTTACAGATGAGGAAACTGAGTCAGAGAGTGGCCACCCTGCTGTGCAGGTGGCAGGAGTCCAGCTTCAGCCTGGGATGAACAGATCAGACAGGGATGCCCCCAGCTGCTCGACACTGCCCCCAACGTCCGGCTTCCAGCCTGGGCATTCAGGGCGCCAAGGGCAGGGCCGTTTCTGTGGCAGCACCCTCAGGCATCCCCCGGGCCCCTCTCCCCTCCCTCTGACCTCGCAGCCACCTGGCTTGAGAGCCAGCATGTGAGGTGGTCACACGGTGCAGATTTAGACGCGAGCCTGTCCCGTAGGGAGCAAGGAATGCAAAGCTGGCCTCTTCCTTCCTGCAAAGCCTCATCATGTGTGTGAGATAAGTTCTGGGGACAGTGGTGGCTGCCAGGAGGACGCTACCAGTGCTGTCCCAAGCTACCCAGGCAGTCCTTAGGATGTCTCTCTGAAAAGTCCCAGAATGTTCCAGGGCCTGCTAACCGGGAGGGTGCTACAAGTCAGACCAAATGTGGTGGGGTCCAGAAGGGCCCTCCAGGAGGGCTCCCTGGAGGAGGCGGCTTCGCGTATGTGTGTGAAGGAGGGTGGAGATTATCCGTGATGAACAAAGAAAGGCTGGAGAAGCCTTCCTTGTTGGGTCCATAAACCCTGAGCTGCCTTCTCAGCGCCACGCAGCAGCTGGGGACAGGTTTCCTACAACGCGGGTTCATGAAAATAGCTTGAAGAAAAGTCCTGCCTCTCATTTTGCTACCAGCGAGAGGAGCTGCTACCTCTGGGCCCCTGACCCCATTTGCCAGCCCCTCCCAGTGCAGGTGGTTTCCTGCGGTGTCTGCTGACACCCCCATCTTGGCTCAGGACCCCTTGGAGGGCTAGACCGGCTGCAGCGGCCACTCCTGGCAGTGCTGTTCTGAATAATGAGTTTGGCATCCTGGGAAGGGCAGGGGGGTAACCCCAAGCCTCCCTACCAATACCTTTGTGTGTCCCGCCCCCAGCCCTGTCTTCTGCACCACCGAGAAGCCTGAAGGCTTAGGAGCTTGGGGAGGAAAAGCGTGAGACTGCATCCATCCACCCGGAGAGCCAGCGTGGCCGGGCTTTGTGGGAAATGCCTTCCTGCTTCCGTCTCTCGGAGAAGCAGAAGCAAAGCCCACCAAGTAGACAAAAGGGATTCGCTGACCGGGCCTCCAGGTGCCAGGACGCCCGATGGCTGGGGGTGTCTAGTGCCCTCTGTGGCTGTGCTCGCTCTGTCTTGGGGGGCGCCAGGTCTGGACCCTGCATCTCCCCAGTGTCACAGGCACTCTGGGTGGCGTCCGTGTCCACTTTCCTGTGTTGCGTTCAAAGTGGTGGCAGCATTTCCACCGTCCCCTTCAAGGTGCCCTGATCCGAACCAGCGACAAACCACACTGGCTTCCGGGCCGGAATCTCCCTGCTGCTCGGCCATGGGCCCTGGAGGCACTGGGATGTGTGGGAGTGGGGGCCACAGTCGGCTGCACGGCAACCAAGAGGGCCTGACTTCTTGTCACAGACCCTTCCTTTCAGAAGATGGCACGAGCACCCCGGGAGGTGGGACAGACATGGCCTAGAAAGTTCCAGAAAGTTCCAGGAGGCTTTTCTGCCATGATCCAGCACTTGCCAGGGCACTGGCCTTGCAGCCGTGTTGGGGGCGCTGGTCACTGAGTCGTCTGTGTTAGGAGGCGGTCTCAGAGGACATTGGGGGAGGAGCCCAGTGCCAGCAGTGAGGCTGGCCAGTGGATTTGTGGCTTCTCTAGTTTTGTTGCTTTTTCATGCTGTTTCGTGAAGGAGGAGGAGGAGGGACGAGGTCGTTCCCGGTGCTGCCCTCTTACCGCCCCCTCAGCAGTTTCCCCGGTGCGGTGGGCATTCAGTTTTGACCTTTGGGATAAGATAATGGGGCTTCTGTTCTTGGGAGAGGCTCAGGGGCCCGGTGCTCAGAGATCCAGTGTCACTGTGACTGAGCCTGGCTGGGAACTCTAAACACAGATGCGTTTGCACTTTTCTGCATTTCTGTGTCACAGGGGTCGGCCAGCTGAATGGTTGGGCGCAGGGTAGCCCACACCCTCACCCTGCCTGCGCTGTTGCTGCCCATACTGGGTCCTTTCCCTCCCCAAGGAAGCACAGCACAGAGGGATTCTCCCGCCCTCTGGCTGGAGCCCTGCTTCCCCTCTTCCCCCTGCCACCGCCAGCAGGGCATTTCAGTGAGGACCCTGGAAGAAGCACACTGGGGCCTCCTTGGTGACCCAGGGGTGCCAGGACTAGTGTTTGAGTAATGAATCCCATGCCCTTTTGCCCAGAGCGGGCAGCACATTCAGAGCAGACAGCTTGCTTGTGAATGCCGGTCACCCAGCCAGGAGAGTGAGGGCTGGGCAGGGGTCCAGCTGGGGCTCCAGACCCGCCTGACACCCCTCTGGGGTGCAGTCCCGCAGTGCCGTGTCTTAGGGGATGGCCAGCTCACTGTCATCGTCCATGCCCTTGCAAATAAGTCTCAGCGTTGTCAGCTGTGGTTCCTTCTCTCTGCCTGGGCTGCGGTGACTCCCCTCATGGCTGTGAACAGAGAACTTTCCAGGACCAGAGCACCCGCCCTGGAAGTGGTGCTCATACCCCCATTTCTGTCACAAGAGAGGGAGCTGCTCCCATCAAAGGGGAGAGGGGTCCCGGGCTGAGTGTGGTTTGGGGGGTTCCGGGGTGGGCTCAGGGACTGCTGCTGTGGTCCCGGCAGGAGGCGTGTCACCACGCTGGCTGCCTCCCTGTCCTCTTCCCCGGTGACCGTGCACCCTGACCTTGAGCCCTGGTCGTCTTCCTCTGACCACCCCTGCCAGACGAGTGCGTCAGCCTGGTGATGAGAAGGCACTGTTGGTTCTGGTTTTTGACAAAGTCATTAGCGAGATCTGCGTCTTAAAGCAGCGTGTTAGAAAAGGCTCCAGGAGGTGATTATTTCTTTCATTTTAAACCCAACGTCGGCAGCACCCAAAGTGGTCCGTCCCGGGCGGTGCTGGCTCCGGATGGCCGCTTCGGCCATATATCTTTGTTTAGGAACCTGGTTTTTATTAAATTTAATTGCTTCCTTTTCTGCCCTTAAATCAAGGGAGGCCTCAAAGCAGGGACAGCATCCATTTAATTTAATTACTCTGCACTGCAGCCTCCGAGTAGACCCGTGGCTACCGAGGGCCCCCAATTCGGAAGGAGCCCGGCAGCCTTGGGAGGGGACAGTGAAGGGGCCTGGGCCCGGGGCCCCAACCTCACCCCCCACCGACCCTACTCAACGGGCTGAGAACCAGACTCCGGACCTAGCTTTTCACGCACTTAGTGACGTGTTTATTTTTCATTTGCCATTAAAACTACACTGGCTCTCTCACTGAGGGCAATTCATTTCGGACCATCTATCTGTTGTTGCCAAATGTTGTTACCCGCGGCCCAGCCCAGGGCTGCAGACACTCGTCAGCTCCGAAGTAGCCGTGGGCCACACATGCTGCCCTGCATGCCGGGTTGTGGTTGGGGACCACAGCCGAGCAGACCCTCCCTGCACCCCAGGGCCCCCGCAGCCCACCGGGATCCCTGCCTCGGTTTCCAGCACGCAGGCCTAAGGCCACTGCCCTGGACTTGGGTGACCGCAGAGGAGCCGAGCGCCATGGCTTTCACCCCTTTCCCTCCACAGGGAAACCCCGTGACAAAGGAGCCTCAGAGGCCGTCTCCGGCACGCGTTATTAAGCACCACTGATGTTGAGAGCCCTGCAGCCGGGGCTCCCCGGAACTCCGAGCAAAAACACTGGAAATGGTTAAGATGATTTGTTAAATAATAGAAAATGTTTTTCATTTCCCAATTTCCAGCTCTTGCTAAAACCATCCTCCAGTTGCCTGCTTCTCATTCCTTAATATTTAGACTTATGGGCCAATTTGAGAGTATTTTCTCTTTCTGCCGTGATTAATGCTGCTATGAAACAATGTCATCACAAGTCACCTACCTGCCCTGTCAGCCAGGCATCAATCTAGCTGGGCTGGGTGGTAATTTATGACTAGTGCTGGCAATTTGCAAAGCTAATGGGGAGCGCGAGGAGCTGCTCCCCCCTCTGTCTGCCCGTCTGCGGCCTCGGCAGCCCCCCTCCCATTAGCAGAACAAATGGTGCAGAGATCAGACAGCATCTCCAAGGCTCGATAAATATTTTATCAGCCATAATGGAAATTGTCAAATTGATCTAATTGTACAATACGTTATCAGTGAGATATCAAAGCAGGGTCTGGCCTCTGCCCGGACCCTCCTGGCCTTCCCGGCTGGTGAGTCTGGGAGTGGAGAGTATATCTGACGTGGTGTAAATAACACACTGGCCACAGCAACCCGTTAAGGGGATGATAAATTCTGTGGAATAAATGTCTTATTCTGTTGGGCTTTGCTGGGCCTGACTTTTGAGACCCAGAGGGGAACAGAGAGAAATAGAGGCAGAAGGACCCAGATGGTGGGACAGGGCCAGGGCTTCTCCCGAGGCACTGATCAGTCCCCACCTTCTTAGCTTGGGGGACGGCAGCCCTTGACAGTTGGTCATGCAGCTGCCAAGCAAAGACCCATTGCGGCCTCACCAGTCCTGTGAGGGAGACGTGTGCCACTGTGGAAGGGGACATTTTTTTTTTTTCTGGCCCTCTGGAACCAACGGCCCTTGACCTCGACAGGGGCAAGGTAGGCGTAGTGCATGGTGCTTCTTTAAAATCCAGGGTCACGCTTTGCACTTGGCACCCGTAGGGCAGATGCGGGAGCCTGGCGCAAACCATCAGCCCGTGGGAGCTGGGAGCACATTTTAAAACGAAGCTCATGAGAAACCGAAAGCTGCCTCACTGTACCCCTCCCCCGGGGAATATTCATGGGGTCTGGTCCTCCAGGAAGGGGTGGGGGAGGGACTAGGGCAGCGGTGGCGGTCAGGCGTCTTTCACAGCCAGGCAAGACCTTTTGATTTCTAGAACAAACAGCGATGTCTTAGACCTGGAGCCCATTTGCAAAATCGAGTGAAAACATCTGTGAACAAGCTAACGACTCGCTGCCTGGCTGAGTGTGGGGAGCCCTGCCCCGGGCGCCGGGGGGTTCCGGCCAGTGTCCCTCCTGTGCCATGCCCTCCTGCCCACGTCCTCAGCCGCTCCATTGCAGCCTTTGTCCTGCTTTCAAAACTGCTCTGGGTCTCAGGGGACCTTCCAGGGGACCTTCCAGGGGACGTACAGGAGCCAGGGGGTGGGGGTGTGGGGGTGGTTCTCTGGTGCAGACATTCCAAGCCCGATGCAGCCCCAGTGTCAGGACAGACCGCCTCCTGGGTCGCTGTTGTCCTGGAGCCCAGCCGGGACCCAGTGGACATTCACCTTGACCTATGCCTTGATATTGACGAGGAGGCGTGGGAAGTTCATGCATTGTCTGCAGGCTGCACCATGACCAGCAGGCAGCGTCCGAAAGGGGCAGTGGGTGGTGAGCAGAAGACTGCTGCGGCAGCTCGGGCCCTGGGCAGGCTCAGCTGGCGAGCACCAGCCAGAGTGTGGGCACCGTGCGCTGCCCTGCACACCACGTCACGTGCTTCCCAGATAGGGGTGGCCCCGGCTAGCTCGGGCTTCCTCGGTGGCACCTCTAGGCGGGAGGCAGGTCCATCAGTAGCAGCTTTTCCGTTAGGGAATCCTAAACATTTCTCGGATGCAGGCTCCGGCCATGTTTCTCATTAGCTCACCCGGGGGCTGGGGAACACACGTGCACACACACGCACGCACGCACACACAGAAGCCTGCACTCTGTCTCTTTGGTCGCCTGTCATTTTAAATAAAAATAAGGGAGAGTGTGCCGGCGTAACGGGAGCCTCTGGAGGCAGCGTGGCTGGCTTGTGGTCGCTCTCAGGAGGGGTCGGTGTTGGCCCACGTGGCCTGAGTGCAGTGGGCTCTGGTTTCGCCGGCTGTTTGGGCAAAGGGACACGATGGCCTCTGGGCAGCCAGGCACAGTGGACGTGGATCTGGGCTGGGGACTCGGGAATGTCCCTGCCCACCGGTTGGGACGTTAGGCCTGGAGGCTCAGTGACCCCCACGAGCCGTCGCCTTCACTGCGCGGGTCCGCTCCATGCTTACTTTCGCTCCCTTTCTTCTTACAGAAGAAAATGACAACAGTTTGAAACTGCTTTTTACTTTCATTTTGAGTGATGAGGACCAGGGAGGACCCGTGTCTCCCCGTCTGAAACCCGACAGGCAGTACAGCGTGTGCAGCACTGAGGGGGCTCAGAGGGTGTCTGCGTGGGAGGGGGACGGAGCGCGTGTCCTGGGGCTTCTACCCAGTGTCACCATAGCAAGTGCTTCACAAGTGTGTCCTAGTGGGAGGGGAAACGACCGAGGGCTCTTCCTTGCTCAGTGCCCTCTCCTGACGGGCTGAGTCCCCACCGTCCTGGGCGGGTGGGCCCTTCCTATACTGCCTGGGCCCTGTCACCATGGGACGGGTGCCCAAGAGAGAAAAAGAGAGAGAGAGAGAGCAAGAGCGAGCAAGCGCACGTACTGGCGGCTGGTTCCGCTGCTCACAGAAGAAGGTGCTGGCACCTGGGGCACCAATACTGCCCTCAGCGGGGACCCCAGTCCCAGAATTCGGGCAGCGTCCTTTCCCCATAATGTGCTACCTGGGTCATACCTGAGAAGTGAGAACTGTCTTTCCTTGTCTTGGGAGGGAAAGCGAGAGGCCTCTGAGCTTAGAGACACCTGTGCACCTGTGCAGCTGACCCATGCTGGACCCCCCCCACCGGAGCTGGCCTCCCAGGAGGCCCCCACACCGCCCGGCTCAGCCATCCAGGGGCTTCTCCCCAGGTCTCCTCCCGAGAACGTCCTAATCCGGCCATACTTGGCCGCCCCGTGGACGAGTGCCCCAGGTGATGGGCCCGTGGTCAGGGCACGCCAGGAGGGGGTTTAGCCCCGAGGCCCCTGCGTCCCACACACTCCCTGTCCCACCTGCAGGCCTGCGGAGAACGAGACCTACCTGCAGGACACGTGGTGTGTCAGGGTGCGGGCTGCAGCCACAAGGCGAGGTCACCCCCAGGCCCCGAATAACCGCGTTAAGAAAGTGCGATGTATCGAGCCGGATTCCAGCTGAGACCTAACGTGTCCGAGTGAGCCCTGGGAGCCCTGGGTCCCTATTGCCCGGCACATGGGAGCCCTATTGTCCCCTCCAGGACCCGGCCGCTGGCCCTCTGAGAAATAGGACAGGGTAGGGACCAGTTTCTGTGTTGGTGAGGGCTCTGCTGGGCGAGGACGTGTGTAGACACTCCACCCTGAGCACCGTGTGGGGCAGAGTGCTGGGTGCCCGGCAGTGAGGAGGCCCTGCCCCTGCATCGCTCCCCACCCTCACACCCCTCCCCCCCTGCTGGAAACGGGGGCCCAGCTCCCCTGGGTGCGCACTGACCTCAGCCAGTCCCCGCCCCCCGCTCTCTGTGAGGGCGAACTGTCGGTGGAGAAATCATTTGAGAAGCCTGCAACACGTGATTCGTAAAAATGAAGTGCTCTATAGCGTGTGTGTGTGTGTACGCACGTGGGTACAGGTATAAGTGTATGCGTGTGTGTCTGTGTGTTTACGTGTGTGTGCATGCACACGTATGTATGTGTGTGTTCACTTCTAAGCAGTGACATGAGGACACGCCTTAAGCGCTAGGAGAAGACAACTCATGTGCCGCGAGCGTGGGACATCGTGGGCCCCCTGCCCACTCATACCCTGCTGTCCCTTTCTGCAGCAGTCAGCCCCACGCAGACTCGGAAATACTCAGGGATGCCTGGGGCCACCCACAGGATGCCTTTGGGACGTGGTATTTGTGTGTGGGAGCTGAGGCCCTGGCGGCCTCGGGCTGCCCATGCATTTCTCCTCCCTGTGGTGGTTTCTGCTGGAAGAATGGGTTTCCAGGTGCCAGAGTGACCGCCTTTGCCCTGCAGTGTCTAGCGGAAGGATGAGACCCCAAATCTTGACCTTGGGCTCTTTGGGGGGGCCCAGGGACATCTGGGTTCCACATGACAGCATTGCTCCCACTCAAGGTGCAGGGCCCCAGGCCTGGCAGGTCACTGGCGCTCTGTGGGGCCCTGGGCAGCAGAAGTGAGAGGTGCTGCAAAGGCAATTTGAAGGTCTCCCAGGTGGTGGGGGCCGACGGGCTGCAGCCAGAGCCCCTCAGTGGTCAATGTTTATTCACTGTGGGGCTCCCGGCTCATTTTGTACGTGGTCCTCCCTCAGATGCTTACCCCCTGGTCCGGCCACGTCGAAAGCCGGGGAGACTCGAGAAGCAGGGTTTGCTGCGCACCGTCGAGGGGCTTCTCCTCCCAGGGCCTCATCCCTCACTCCTCCCGGCTCTGAGTGCCCCCCACACAGACCTGTCAGCACTCTCAGTTTGTGCAGTTGTGGGAATGGTGGGGAGGTTTGGCCGTCAGGTGGATTCATGGAGGGGGCCCCGGACTGAGGGATGGGCAGGAGCCCCAAGAGAGATGAAGGCGAGCTGGGGGTGCCCTCGTGCTGTGATGGGAGCAGGCGTCACCGACAGGCCCTCACCAGGGAGCTCTGCAAACCCAGGCGCCAGGGCTGCAGGAGAGCCCGGCCTCTGGGCATGGGAGGCGCTGTCCTGCCTGGGAGCTGCCAGCCAGCCCTCCCCAGAGCAGGTGGCAGCCCCTGAACTCCCCTTCCCTTCCTGAGGGGCAGGGCTCCCCCATGGCAGTGGCCCTTGTGCTGGGGAGCCTCTGAGATGCCCATGGACCCCAGGTCTGCAGCCTCGGCTGGGCCAGCCCCGTCGTGGGACCCCCTTCCCCGTCGTTCTGGGAGTCTCTCTCTGGCTGGAGTGTCCTTTCTATCTCTTCTGTGGCCAAGCCTGGGGGGCTTGTACCTGAGAGCGATTCCAGGAAGAGGGGACCCCCTGAGAAGGGATCAGCGGAGAAGGGGGCAGGCACAGGGCCCGGGGTGGGTGTGTGGGTGAAGACATGGTCCTGGCACGAGGGCGGCTGTGGTGGGGACGGGAACTCGAGGGAGAAAGAAGCCCCCAAACCACGGCCCCTCCTCGTGAAGGACACAGTCTTCTGTTGCTGTGCACCCAAGCACGGGCAGCTTCCAGTGACTGTGTGACCCCAGACCAAGGAGGGTCGATCCTGATTCCGTAGAGAGCACCGAGCCCCGTGGAGGCAGCAGCCCTGGGTGCCAGCTGAGGTTCAGCCGTGTGGGGACGTGGCCAGGAAACCAGGGTGCCGCAACCTGACCCGCAGCTCCTGGCCGAGGGCCTGACTCCAGTACCCAGCAGGGTGCATGCATTTGCCTGGGGGCCTCATTCAGCACAAGGTCATGGCCCCTGGTTAGGGAGCCACATGCCCCCAGCCAGCGGGGGACCCACAGTGTCCAGGCTTTGATCCATCAGCCCTGAAGGCCAGGCTGGCGTCTGTGGGGCCTCGAGTGGTCCCCGGCCCTGTGGCATGGAAGGCCATTGAGCACCAAGATCTTACTGGCTTTTATTTCACCAGAAAGAGAAACTGACACGTTCTTATTAATTAACCTTTTCTTTGCACTTAATCACTCAAGGAAGGGTCTGGCCTTGGGCAGCAAGGCCGACCATCCAACGCCAGGGTGGGGAAGCATCTTCTCGGATGCACTTAGTCCCACTGTCACCTTGGAAGCTGATTCTGGCTCCCGCTGGGCCTGGAACACACACCTCCACTGGGGACTGGCTGGCGGCAGTCACTGGCATTGACAGTCAGTGCTCTAGGAAGCCCGAAGCCCAGGAGTTTTCTCGGCTCTACCATGATGGACGAGACCCAATCAAGTGGCCATTGTGGCTGGGTGTGTCCAGTGTCGACAGTCAGTGTTGGGGATCCACAGGCATGTTCCCCCCCAAGTATGGGCAGCTCCTGAAAGGAGACAACACACCCCAGACAAGCAGACGGTACACACGTCCCTCCCAAATCGCAGAATCCAGCACCAAAACACACGTGCAAGGTGGGCAAGCCTTGGGTGTCTGTGAGTTGGGGGAAAAGCTTTGTCGGCCATGAAAGCTCCCAGAACTTGTTTCCACGTCGGTAAAATGAAGGCCGCGGATCTGGACACGCCACCCAAGGCTGTCAGAGAAGTGACGCCTTCCTCAGCCTCCCCCAGCGAGTGTGGGCCTCCCCTCTGGACTTGAACTTCAGATGGATGGGAGTAAAAGAGACTTCGGGGGAAGCAGTTCACAGTCACGATGCTTTGGCTGGAGCTGAAGCTGACGCAGGTCCCGCGGGGGGTGGGGAAGTGAGCACAGAGCTGCCCGGCCAGGCTGCCCTCGGTGGGAGCCGACTCTTCCAGGATCTGACCCTTGACTTCCTTGTCATGGCGGCAACATCACCCCTGTGATGCCGCAATCAGGAGTCCAGCTGCCTTTGTCCCCAGACACAGGAAATGGGGGCCACAGTGTGTGTCCCCTCTCCCGGCACAAGGCTCTGGGCCCTGCGGCACCCTGTCTCCCTGTCTGGTCTGGAGAAGTGACAGCCAGAGTCTAATCCTCCCGAGTCCAGGCAGGAAGTGGTTTTACGGGGGGCAGGGGGTGTCCTACCTCAGGGTAAGTAATATGGAGCACCAACTCCTGCACCAACTCCTTCTAGGGGCGGACCCCTCCCCGGCCCCCCCACTGCCAAGACAGGACAGACGAAGGCTGCTCTGGGGCTCGATCCCAGTGCCCACTCCGGGCTGTTCATGTGGGTGCTCTTTCTTCCTTGACTAAATGGGGTCCCTAGAGGCTGTGTTCTGATTGCGTTTCCATCTGCACACCAAGAGTAAAGCAAACAGGTGAGAACTATTTCTGACTCCAGGGCAGCGTGTGAGCTGCATCCCCACCAAGGTCGGGGGTGGCAGTGTGCACGGGGCCCGGGCTCCGCTGCCGTCTGCGCAGGTCACAGCACACCCGCCGTGAGCGCAGTGTCCCCAGAGGTCACTTGCATCGTTCATTCCTGGAGTAGACTCTGCTGACAGGGACGGCGGTCTGTGTGGGCTGCTGGGATTGGCCACGCCACGTACCGAGTCATGTCACCCCTTTCAGCTTTCATCTGGGCATCACCAACAGCCATCGCAGCAGCAGGGTCAGGCAGGCCTGAGACCCCTCTGTCTCTGCAGAAGCTTCCACAGAGCCGACTATGACTTTTAAACCTTAGAAAAGGGAACAAGCCACTGGGCCAGGACACCGCACTCTGGCAGCCAAGTTGGGTTTGGGTGGGAGAGAGTCTCCTCTCTCCTCATCTCTGCATAGCCCTGCTGGTCACCTCATGCCTTGGCTGTTCCTGTCCTCGCTGAGATCTGTCCCTGAAGGCAGAGCGGGGCCAGACCCAGGCTGAGCATGGACTTCAGGCTGGAGTCCCCTCTCTGGACCCAAGGGCTCCTATCAACAGGTGCTCTGACGCTGGTGTGGGGGGAAGGTGAGGGGACCCTGAGGATCCCTGAATCAGAATCACAGGGCAAGGCCACTTCAGGCCCCATTGGAAACTTAGGAAACAAGGTCGCTGGACTGCAAGGCAGTGTTTATCCATCCATTCATTCATTCATTCATCCAGCCATTCATTTATTCATCATTCAACCCACCCATCCAACCTTCCATTCAGCTCTACATCTGTCCCTTCCTCTCGCCATCACCCATTATCCATCCAGCCAACCATCCAGCCAGCCAGTCAGCCTTCCATGCATCTCCACATCCACTCCCTCAGTCGTCCATCACCCATTATCCATCCATCCACCCACCCACCATCCATCCATCTCCATTCACCCACCAGGAAGTACTGATAGTGTCTTAAAGTGCCAGGCACCGTCTGTGGTCTGGCTCATTAGTCCCTTGAACAGGCACTAGTAGGTCCCCATCTCTGACAAAGAAACAGACTCAAAGCGATTATGGAGCCTTGACCTCGCCCTCTGGAGTGGGCATGCATCCACTGTGCTGGCTTTTCTGGCACTGAGCACACTCGGGAGCCACACTTGCCCATGGGGTTTCTCCGAGCCAGGGGCAGTGGCCTGTAGGACGGCGCTGTGTTGCTGCCCACCTGATTCTGACTTGCTGACGGGCCAGGCCCGCTGCAGGGAGCTGCAAACAGAACTCGGCAGTGCAGGGGCCCTTGGCGTCAGGGGTATCCAGGCTGCTTCCTGAGCCACAGGGAGTCTCCATTCTCAGGCTGGTCGGGCTTTGCCCTGAGGCTCAGGCTGTCCTCCGAGCCCCCTTTCCTGCTGAGGCCGATGGCCAGACCTAGCCAGACAGGGCTCCTGTGCAGTGATCGTGTCTGCCCTTCTCTTCTTCTGAGTGGGAAAGGGGGTGGCCCCCAGCCTTGGCCCTCACTGCTGGGTCTGCCTTGCCCACCTTCTCTTCCCCCCTCTCCAGACTCGCAGCCTCCTCCTCCCAGCCTGAGTATGTCCGTGTGCATAGGCCATGGAGGCCGCAGAAGTGAGCGCTGAGCGGGTGGGTGGAGGCTGTGCACAGGCTGAGGCCAGGAACAGGGTGGGGGCCTGGGTGGGCTCCCGTATCCCTGGAGTCCTGGCTGGCTATGCATGTACACACGTGTGTGCATGTGTCCTGGCTGCACTGTGCTGGGAATGGCCTGCACAGCCGTCACCCACCCAGCCGGCAGGTGACTCTGCTGGATGAAGAACCAGGCCCATGACCGCTGGCTCACTTGCATGGGCGTGGCCACCAGGCTGGACCAGAGTGCAGCTCGCGTGGACACAACCCACCATTGCAGGAAACATGGTGCAGGAAAAACTGCCGTGTGTCTTTCTGGAGGCCTATCCTCACGCTGGCAACAGTTTCTCTCACTAGTATTTGGTCCTGGAGAGCCCTGATTCACCCTTCCGGAAAACGCCGTCCTGTTTGGATCAAAAAATAATTAGCAGGGCTTTAAGTAAGGGTTTCAAGTACACATTTAATTTACGCCGACTAACAGTCATATGCTAAGTAAACACCAGCTGAATATTAAACTCACACCATTGAGAAGCGCGGAAGGCACGGTTATAGAGAAAACTCGGTAAATGTACCATTTCTGTAACTGGTAATTATATTAATAACACACAGCATTTGTCTTCCACAAGTGAAATTAACTTGCGCGTATCCGTGCGGAGATTCGGGCTCGGGACCTTTGGATGGGAGTGTTCCCAGGGCATCCTCCTTCCGAGGCCCCTGGATGGAAAGTCACAGCTTCTGAAGCATTTAGGCCAGTGGATAAAAAATAAAGGAAACGCCACCCCATGCTGTCTGCCCCCCAACCCATGTCTTTCCCCTTTTGTCTTTGAGTTCCTGACTGTAGAGCTGCGTCCCCCACTGGGCCCTTTGCTGCTTTCCCCATGTGCCACTGTGCTTTCTCACAGGGACCTGCCAGGGCCTGGCCTGTGGTGGCTCGTTAGGATCTGACGTGGGACCCACCCCATGTCCCTCAGTGGGCTGACGGGGGCTGACAGGGGGACAGAGCTGTCTGTGTGGCCCGTGGCCTCTTGCATTCTACAGGAGTGACTTGAACCTTTAGGGACAAAGATGCCATGTGGCGCATTGTGACAAAGGGCTGCGTGTGCCCAGCCAGCTTTAGGACCCGGCCTTCCTGCACCCCACAATGCCATGACCCCAGGCGTCCAGTTTCCGGCAGCTTACACTTCCTGGCTCCCCTCTGGCCCCAGCTGGGTCCCCGGTGTTCTCAAGTCCCTCAGCACGGCACACACTTTACAGCCTCCTGCTGCCTGCTGGGCGTCCCCTGTGCCTGTGTGGGGAGACCTTGGTCCTGCGGACCCTGACGGAGGACAGGAGCCCAGCCCAGTTTAAGACTTGCACCCCCTGGCCAACCCCCCGCGCCACTATCACCCCCTTACATTAGGAGCCCAGGGCAACGAGTGTGGGTGACAACAGCTAGGCAGGGCTGGGGGCACTTACGCAAACTGCTGTGAAGTCAGCATAACCACCAGCAGTGCAAGTCCTGTCGTTAAAAACCCACATGCACCCAAATAAGTCTCGTTCGTTCCAGTGTGTGAGTGGAGGGTCTGCGTGAATAGGTTTCTTCATCACTCCCAGAAATAAAGTCTGCTTCTTTCCCGACCCAGGACCCCTGGTCCGTCGGGGCTCCCACAGGTCTGGCAAGGTGGGGTCCAGAGCTCGAGGGCCGAAATCCTGGTGTGAGGGGGCGGCCTTCCTGACCTCCCCCGCCTCTTGGCCCCCAAATCGCAGGGCTGCTGCCATCCTTAATAATTTCCCAAGGAAGATCCCTGAAAATGACTTCTATGGGGACCCAGAGCTGGCTGCTAGATCTCTGGGTGACAGTTCAATGGCCAGCCGAGGCAGGTGGTGGGACCAGTGGCCTGGGGCACCTTTCTTGGATATTTTAAAAGAAAATAAAATGGGGAAAAGAAAACCAAGGCTGGAGGGCTTGGCCGTGGCTGCGGTGCTTGCTGTTGGCATTGTCTCAGAGGGGACTGTGGCTTTGGCGTGTTGGTGGCATCGTTGTCCCCAGATTGTCACAGCAGTGTTCTCTTGTGGAGAAGAAAGGGACCCGCTCCATCGGTTCAGAAACGCACTTGTCCCCTCACTGAGTGCCTCCATCTGCTTCCCTTCTCCGTCCTCCCGCTCACGCCTGGCCACCCCCCAGCCCTGTCCTGGGCTTTGCCTTCCCAGCTCCTGAAAAATGAGATCATTTCAAACGGCGCCGGTTCCCACTTTGCGAAATGTGCTTGCGTATGGGGGAGCAACTGTGTCATCTTGGACTTAAACAAAACCTCGGTGGTTGGAAGGCGCAGGCCCCGGGGCTGGGCGCTTTTTCCTTTCTCTGACCCTCACGCCATTCCTGCGCTACCCCTCTCTTCCTCTCCAGAGCTGCTGGGTGTAATGCACTTCCTTAAATTAATAATGTGCAGGAGGAGATTTACAACACGTCGCTAAAATATTGTCTCTGCCTTTTATTCGTGCATTTGTCACTGTGGCCTCTGATCGAGGTGCTCGGGGAAGGGATAAATAATGAAGAGAGAAAAAGCTCTGTCATAATCCAGGACCATTTGCAAATTCATCACCGATATTCTCAGAGAAGGAGAGACAGAGGAGATGACAAATGTGCCCCAGCACTAATATATCTCCTTGATTTCCTCTCCCATCCAGTCAGATAACCTACTTGGGCTGTGACAGAATGAGGGGAACGGCTGCCCCAGCAACAGATGGGCCTGGCCCCCAGGACCCGGATGCCTTGATTGGGGCCAATTTGAATGCTAATTTGTGATCCGTTGGATTTTCTGTGACCTTTGGGTAAAGGGTTCTCAGAGGGGAAAAGGTCAAAGATGATTTCTGTCGCAAATCCTCGGAAGTAAAAGAAGTTGCCATGTCTTCTAATTTTGTGGCTGGGTTTGCTCAGGTCAATGACCATGATTTAAAAAAAAGAAGTGGCCCAAACTCAAATCAATTCCCCAAAAAGAGGCGCGGAATGTTGTTCTGGTTTGGAGGGATGGTGTTTGAGGGCATCCCCGGCCTCCCTGTGAGGCCTGAGCTGAGCCCTTGGAGGCCTCCGGGTAGATGGCTTTTAACCGACAGGAACTGGGGGCAGGGGGTGGGGATCTGCTCTGGGAGACTTTGCTCCACTCCAGGCAGTGTTGGACCCGTCCAGAGAAGGCTCAGTCTTGCTGTCAGCAGGCCAACCCCTCGGCTGCACCCCTCCTGCGAGTGCGGTGGGGACAGGAGCCTCAAGTCACAGCCCCAGACCTGCTCCTTCCTGGGCATCAGGTGTGGGTTTAGTACAGGGTGCAAAATGCAGGTGGAAAGTGGCTTCTGTGGGAGCCTTCCCATGTGGCCTCAGGGAACCCGGGGGTGGGCATCACCTCTGGGGGCAGCTGCCTTGGTGGGGACCCATGGTTCCCAGAGTGTCCAGAGGGAGCCAGTGAGTCTTGGTGGACCCGACGTGGTGCAGCTTCTCTGTGGCACCGAGCACAGGGCAGGGGGCTCTGGGCAGTGACTGGCTGGGGGCGGGCGGGATGGGCAGCCGAGGGGTCTGAGAGGCGAATGCCCACCCAGGGCTGGCCCCACCTGTCTCCCAGGCTGAGGTCCCCTTTTCCCCACATAAACTTTTAACATAAATTATAATACACGTTAAAAAATGACTCAATTATAAAAATAATGCATGTTCACTGTAGAAAATACTGAAACCATTTTAAAATTAAAATCTCACGTCCCATCATGTATTGTGGAAGTAACATTTGGTGTATTCGTTCAGTGTCGTGTTTATCTTCCATACCTGTGTATATACGTGAATATGTATGTGTGTATACATACACACATTAAATAGTTTATATACACGTACTTACCTGTGAACGTATATACAGATATGTACACATACATGTAAGTTATTTCGTGTATGTAACACATGACACGCACTTATAGCTCCCCCAAATCTTTGCCGGCTAAGCGTGCCCCCCTGTGCTGGCAGTGACCACCCCCAGTCAGGATTTCCCTGGCGGGGGAGGACCCTCCTCTTGTGTAATTGATTCGCGTGCTCCATAAGCTCTCGGCTTCCTGAGGCTGCGAAGACGAAAATCACAAGACACAGTCCAAGTCCAGGCTTCTCCTCAAGGGGGTCACTTTCTAAAAGAGGGAACCAGACCTCGTTTGGATGTTAAAACTTGTTTTCTATTGAAAATGTGCTATGGTTATTTAAATAGGAGGCATTTAAAACCTTTTTTCAAAACATGTATTTTTTAACCTATACCTAAGCAACTGATATTTCAGGGTTTTGGCTGAGTCAGTGAAATTTTAAAAGTGGTATTTTCTTGAAGAGCTGAGCAGGTGCCTCCAACTCCCCTGAGGTCTGAAGAAAGCTATGACTTTACATCCAATCATAACAGGCCAGCGTTGGGGGGCGGAGGCGGTGGGGGTAGGGAGGAGTCCTGCTAAGTATTTTTCTGTATAAAGTGCAAAAAACGTCGCCCTGGGTTGAGGAGCAGCGTTTCAGGCCCCCAGGCATGGCCCAGGGAAAGTGGCATGAGACAGGGTCCCTATATGGCAGGGGACACACTTATACTAAAATTTACCGATGTTTGAAATTCAGGACTGACTGGGTGTCCTGTATGTGTATCTGCTAAGCCTGCCTCCCGGGGCTGGAGACACACCAGCCACGGGGCGCCCATGCAGGGGCTGGCGAGGGTGGCTCCTCCCAGCTCCCGTGGCCCAGTCTCTGCACTGCACAGAGGGGGCTTTGCAGGGGTAGCCCCAGGCCCCTGGGTGAGACTGTGGGCCCTGTGCTTGGATCATCTGGACAGGCCGGGAAGGCGGGGGGGGTGACCTGGAAGGACTTCACGCCCGAACCGGGAGCTGTGGGTCCCCGTGCACGGTGAGTCTCAGCTGTCTGAGATGCTAGTCACATCCTCACCCCTCTCTGTCTCACTGATGAACTCAGGAAGCATTCGTGGAGTGCCTACTGTGTGCACAGCTGCTGCCTGGCTTTGTGGAGGACACAAAGGGTCAGGGACCCCTGGGGAATGCCCCGCCCCCATCCAGGGTAAATGTTACTCTGGGAAAGGGGACAGAGAACGCCTGGGGCCATGGAACAAACAGGATACACCTTTCCAGACACAATGGGATCAGGACGTCCCCTGGGTCAGGGTCTCAGAGCTGGAGCCCCCGCCGACAGCCAGACCCCTGGCTGTAGGTGCCACGCTGAGAGCTCGGCAGGAATGACCCAGTTTCATTCTCCCAGGTCCACTTCCACAAGGTAGGAGGCTCAGAGAGGTCACGTGCCCTGCCTGAGGCCACACAGCCAGGAAGAGGCCCAGCTGGGTTAGGGCCCTTGTGCTGCATCTCAGGCCACCCCTCCCCCAAGCCCGGGGGTCTGCGGCTTCCCTTCTTTATTTCCCCGTCCCCATGATATCATGCCTGTATTTTCTGAGACCCTAAATGGAGAGCAAATGCAGTGGGAGAAAGCACAGGGGCTCAGGGGAGCCTCCCACAGGTGAGGGCGGCCTGCAGATCGCCAGGTTCTCGAAGTTTCCCAAAAGGTGGCAGAGGACCACCTCGGGTCTCAGCAGAACACGCAGGACCTCACTGGAAAGTGTTCAGGGGAAGTTGACTGGAAACTTGGCCCCGGGGCTGGCCAGGCTTCTTTGTTTGCTGGTCACAGCCACGGAGCACAAACCCAGGGCTTTCCCACATCTTGTCAAAGGACGGCATTTCCTCTCCCCTTTCTCCTCGGGCTGATTAGCAGGTCGGGCAATAGTGTGAGGACACGTTGGGGGTAGGAAAACGGGGGTCATTTTGGAGAACCTCTTTGTGGATGGGTCGGGAATGGGGAGAAAATGAATAGTTATAAGCTCATTTCCATAGAAACTGTCTCATTATCATGCTGCTGCCCGCTGGACGCTGGACGAGGCAAGGCTTCCTGCCAGTAACGGCCGCACAATGAAGTGTGCCCTGCCCGCCCGGCTGCCAGAGAAGCCGGGCAGGAGCCATGCCTCCCACCCCAGCCCGCTCGGCACACAGGGACTGTCAGCATTTCTTTTCTCTGGAAATGTCAGACATCTGTGTGCGGATTTCCCCCGGCGTATGAAGCAGTATTAGCGAGCCCCATCTACTGATTGGGCGAGTGTCGCCGGATGGTCGGTCTCATTGTGGATTTTCCCTGCACACAGGGTGAGAGCTCCCAGGCACCCCGAGAGGGTTAACAAAAGAAATGGGAACAATTAGGTTTAAAATCACTTCCTGGGCCGTGCCCTTTGTGTTCCGTCCGCGTGACATGGCCCGGTCCCCTCGCTTGGGAGGCACTTTGTCACCAAGCTTCACGGGCAGGCGCATTTATTCATGGGCTGTTCCAGCGGCTCCAGAAAAGCTGCCCGCTGTCCCCGAGGCTCCCTGGCTGTCCCCAGACCCTGCGCTCCTGTAACTAACTCCTTCCCGGCCCAGGCAGAGTCCCATTGTGCTCGAGTCATCACCACACAAGGGTCTTTAGGTCTGGAAAAGGGGGAACAAGCGTGTGACCAGGGAAAGAAACGGGATTTCTTCCAAAGGAGAGGGGCGTGAAAGTAGGGCGGAGGCGGGTCCGTTTCACAAGCTTTTCCCCCAGAACAGGCTTGTTTTGTTAACTGTGGTGAAATGCACATCGGATGATATTTGTCATTTTAACCATTTGTAAGTGCGCGGCTCCACGGCACTGCGCACATTCGCGGGTTGTGTGACTGTCACCACCACCTGCACCAGCGGGATTCTCACCGTCGCCACCAAAATCTCTGTCCCCGTTAAACACTATGGCCCGTCCCCATCCCCCCAACCCCTGCTCCCTGGAGTCCAGTTCCTGCCTTTATGGGTTTACCGGCTGCTGTTTTTAAGAGGAGCAGCTTACCTGAGGGAAGCAGAGACCACCTGGGTGTGGCACCCACAGCCCGGAGGCTGGTACAGCGGCCCCACCCTGCCCGTGTCGTCACCTCTGTGCATTTAGTCACCATCTGTGTCGCCTGGTTTTGTGAGAGGCCTGTGTGGAAAGAAACGGCCCTGCCCCCTGGGAAGTGAATAATTTGGGATTGACCTACAGCAGCGAGCCCCCGAATGGGAAGATGGCTGCCGCCGAGATCGTGAACCCAGAGAGGAGTGTGGGGGAAACTGACTGCATGGGAAATAAAACTGAGACTGTGGAAAGTGCAGGAAGGGTCCAGGGTGAGGCACGGGCCTGAGCTCTGCCTCCCTTCAGCATCAGCCAAAGAGGTCGGGACTAATGACATGGTCCCCGTTTTATACTCTCAGATGCCCAGGCTGCAGGAGGTCAAGGGTTAAGGTCAGTGCAGCGTGTTCCCAGAGTGGTGGCAGGGCCTGGCGATCTGTAAACACAGCTTCAAGAACCCTTTAGGAATGGGGGTGTGGAAGCCCCCCGTTCGTACCTCCAAAGGAACGATAGCTCTGGCCAGCCCCTTCTGGCCGGTCACTCAGCACAGCCCTGAGTGTCCAAGCTACGTGTCCATCCTGATGGCCTGAATGAGCCCCTTCAACAGTCTCGCACATAGTAGGTGTTCAATCAAAAGTTCTAAAGTGAAATCTGTCAGTTAAATTAATGGCTGTATTAGTATCTGGGGCTATTGTAACAAAGCCCACGGCCAGACTTCAGCCACAGGAATCTTCTCTCCCCGTCCTGGAGCCCGAAGTCCGAGCTGCAGGTGTCGCAGGGCTGGTCCCTCTGAGGCCGTGAGGGAGAACCCGCCCCAGGCCTCTCCCCACTCCTGGTAGCTGCTGGCGTCCTCGTTGTTCCTTGGCTCACGGACGCGTCACGCTGTCTCTGCTTTGTCTTCCCACAGCGTCTCCCATGGGTGTGCGTGTGTGTGTCCACACTTCCCCTTTTATAAGGACCTACCCATATGACCTCATTCTCACTTCTTATCTGCAAGGACCCTGTTTCCAAATGAGGTCCCGTCCTGAGGTCCTGGGGTTGGGACTTCAGCTTGTGAAATTGGGGGGACACAACTCAGCCCAGGACAATGGACAGTGGGTGACTCCATCCCGAACGGCACCATCTGTCCTCGGGGGTCTGTGGGACCAGTCTGCCGACCCAGCCGTCGGTGCCTGGGAGTGCTCAGACAGTCCCCCACTCTGTCCAGCCAGCCTCGCCGTCCCCCGAAAACAATGAGGGGCTGCAGACCATCTGCGGTTGTGGCACTCGCCCGCCATACCCTGACACGGTGCCTTCCCCAGACTTCAGAGGCTCTGCCCTAAGAAGTCTATGCCACTCAGACATCCGGCCAACAGCTTAAGTAAGGATAATGTGTGATAAACACAGGAGAGCGTTCTGTTTTGTGGTTTTCTAAGGTTGAGAAGTGATTTAGAATAATTTTAGGTTGTCCTGGGTTGGCAGACAGTGTGATAGGCAATTCGAGAAGACAAAGGTTTTCAATGGAAGGATTTCCCTTCCTTGTTTCTAAGTTTTTAGAAACGCAGTCAGTGTTAGCTGGTGAGGTCAGGCTGACAGCTTCTAGAACTGTTTTCTGCAGCAGGTGGGCCAGCAGGTCGGGGGCTCCCAGGTCAGAGCCGTGAAGTGGCGGCCGCTGTGCTGAGTGAGAAAGGCTCCCGCCCTTACACCTGTGCCCAGCTTCTCTTTAGCCAGCACATCTTCCGGTAAGAGCTCTGCTCAGCTGTAGCCGGCATAGTGTGTCTAGTGTGTCTGGAAAGGACGGATTTGCAGCGTGAGGAATTGCTAGCTAAGTGCTGGTGGCAGGCAGGTGGCCTGGAAGGGGCAAGGGTCTGCAAGGTGACCTGCAAGAGAAATGAGGTCGTGGCCGCGTTTTGGTCGTGCCGTTGCAGGCCTTGCAGTGTTGACGGGATAAGATACCGCCGCAGAAGCAATTCCGCGGGGCTGTGCTGGGGGCCCCGGGAAACAGGCCCTGGAACTCTAGCAGGGAGACATGGCGTGTGCCTTCACCCTCCAATGGTACGTCTAGCTATTGGGGTGAGACAGGGTACAGACTGATGCCCTGTCGTCTGCCACTCAGAAGCCTCATGGGCCCTGTTCTCCCTCCCCCTGGTATTTTGGGCCACGTGTCTGTTTCCCAGCCCTGCAGGGCGGGGCCTCTGCCCTCCAGAGACATCCCACCCCCATGTTCCGTCAATGGTTTCTTGTTTCTGTGACAGTGTGGAAATGAGTTTATGCGCTGTGCCCGGTGGCCCCATCAGACGTGGGCCGAGGCCTGTTGGGGTCAGTGGCAGAAGCTCCAGGACCCGCCCTCTGCCAGGCCCTTTCTGGAGGGGACTTGTCTCAAGGCAGGCAATCTCCTGGTGTGAACACCTACCTGGGCTCATGGGTGAGACTCACTAGGCCTAAGGAAAAAGGACCCACCTGGGTGCAGAGGACAGGGCTTCCCAGGAGGCAGGGGTGGGGACCTGGCCTCCTTTCCTGTGGCTGTACCATGCGTTGTTGGATGCTAGCAAAACGCGAGTTAGGAAGTGCCTTGGAGAACGGCTTCTGTGGGGGTGGGGTGAGGCGTCCAGGAGGGCGGGATGGAGCCCCCACTTAGCCCCTGGTCCTTCCTGTGTCTGGATCTGAGCTCTCCACTGGAACCTCACCTTGCTTTCCGTTTGGCTGAAATTCATTAACTGCCAGGAAATCATGGATTTCCAAACCCAGCTTTTTCCACAGCCTTCCACTTAGCAGAGAAAATCAAATTGATGCAAGCAAGTAACGAGGAACAGCTCCTGAAGAAGTCTGCTGAGCAGCCCGGCTGGCAGCTCCCCGGCAAGGCCGGCGGCAGACGTTAGTGGAGGTGACTTTGCAGAGACCCCCAGGGGTCCATGCCAGGTGCCACGGGCCAGGTGTGTGACTGTAGGGACTAACTCTGAAGTTGCCAGGGTGACATGCGGGCTCCCCACATAAGAACGCAGGGTATGGTGAGGCCAAAAAGGAACACCCACGGAGCCATAGAGGATTCATACCACTATATTCTCTCTGGTGGCTGGGTTGGAGACACAGGAAGCAGGAGCCACAGAATCCGCAATCCGCCGTCCACTTGTCTCTGCCAACCAACCTCACTTGCTAACTGCAATCCGCGCTTGCAGGCTCAGCCACCACCTCCTTGCTAGCCCCCATTTGCTGCTAGCATAGCCATGGCAGTTACATTAGTGGCCAATGGCTCACTGGTTACAGCTGACGGCCAACTAGCCACAGCTGATGGCCATCCAATCACAGTTGATGACCATTTACTACCTGAGCCAGCACCTTTCCACGTGAGGCCGAGAGCCTGGAAACTGCACTCCTGGCTCTGTCCCCACAGTGCCTTTGGATAATTCTCAAAAGGAGATTGAGTCCCCAGGTCCAGGGTGGGCCCGCTTCAAAAGCACTGCCAGGGGTACCTCCCTGCCTTAGAGCCAGTGGGTTGGGGCTCATGTTAAACGGGCCTCTGCAGGAGACAGCTCTGGCAGAGTGTTCCTGGTGGCCTGCAGCTTTGCCTTAAAAGAACGTGCGTGTGGGCGAGAGCTCCCAGAGCATCGCCAGAAACCGGAGGCCCTGCTCCTGGCCGGGCGCTGCTCACAGCCTCCCTGAGTGCCCGGGAGGTGGAGATGTGGAGGTGTTCCTGGGCCAGGTTCCTGGTCTCTCTGAGTGACCTTAGGCCACACCGGTCTGGGTGCTGACTGCCCAGCGTGCTCAGAAGCCCTCGCCCGTGTTAGTGCATTTCATCCTCAAGGTAACCTGTGAACAGGCACCGTTGTTACTTTGCTATGAAGATGCTGCCTCAAGGCCCAGAGACCTCAAGGCACTTGCCCGAGCACACACAGCGGGACGCTGTCCTCTACCTGCCACTCAATCCTACCTCTCCCCGCCTCCCCCTTCGGAAGGACTCCTGGGGACCCACAGCGAGATGATGGTCCATGGTGAGGGCTTTGCTGCTGGGCTCCACTGCACTACTAGCAAGTTGGAAAAGGCTCCGGTCCAAGGATATTATCAAAAGAAAAAGGAGGTGGAGAGTCCCCGAGAGCCCAGCCTCCATTCTGCAGGAGAAGCCTCCACCCTTTATGTGCGTGCTTGCGAGAAATTTCTGAAAATGACCCATCCAGAGCCAGCTCGCCAGCCGGCAACCGGCAGGAACGAGGTTTCCTGTTCATCAGAGTTCAGGCCCTGGGACACGGTGGACCCGGACCCGTGTGGGCCCCAGGGCTCAGGGACAGGCCCAGGAGCAGGGGCTGGTGGCAGGAGGAAGGCAAGGTGCTTGTCACCAAAGGGTCACATTAATGCTCGGGTGGCCAGGGAGAACGGTCTCTCCATCGTGAACCCTGAGGGTAGCATGGGGGGCGCCTCTGCTCCCCGCAATGTCTGCTGCACACGGCACCAGGTCCTCACGTGTGAGCACGTCGCTATTTCCAATCTCACAACAAGCACAATGAAAGGAACAGGTGGGAAGATTGTTGAGACTCGTAAATTAGTCGCTAATGAGGAAAATTAGGAAATTTGCCGAGGCATAAAAAATGAGAAGTCCAGAGAAAGAAGACAAATGGGTCGGGAGTTAGTCCCCCCACCCCCACTCTCGTGCCTTCAGACCCTGGTCTAGCACAGACTGAAATGCAGATCTGACGACGGGGTTAATGGAAGAAATTGGTTTAAGATGTAGAAATGATTAATTGGATTAATGTGCAAAAGATGGTTAAAGTCGTGTCAGGGAGTGAGGGGGAGGGGCCACCTGCCACCTGCCAGCCCGTGTCACGTGCTCTGCGGACGTCACGTCACTGGTCCCACCTGACAGGGGGGCCCTATCACTCCCCTCTTGAGAGAAGACCTGGATGGAGAAACTTCGGGAGCCGGTGTGTTGTCCAGCTGCAGGTGCCAGCTCAGAGCCAGGTGCTGCCACACCCTGTCCCCTCCCCCTCCCTGGAGAAGGACCTGGAAGGGGGCGGAGTCGGGGACAGCGAGGCCACTGCCTGTGCTCGGTGGGCCGTGTCCCCGCCCCCATGGAGGCTCCGCCCACCTGTTCAGGCCCCTCCCTTGGGCGTGTTCCTCTCTGCGCCTCAGTTGTCGCTGACCCTAGGTGGTGTCGTCTCGGGTACCACGCGAGAGAATTTTCTGCTCGTCCTTACCTACAAAACCCACGTTTGTGACCTCGGGAGAAAGGCAACCTCACGAAACGCAGATTTCTAAGATCCGCCCTTTTAGCCTCACTGTCCAGAATACACGTGCGATTAGAAAGCACAGTGGCCCCTCCAGCGCTGTGGGGTTGGGGCGCCAGCCCCCACGCCGTCGACAAGCCTCGGGTAACTTTTGAGTCCCCCAAACTTCACTGCTCATAGCTTGTGCTGATCAGAAGCTGGTAACGGGAACGACTGGTCACCCGTAATTTGTAAGTCCTGTGCATGAATCATAGCGTATTCTTACAATAGATGAAGCTAGAAAAGATGGTGGTGGTAACAAAATCGTAAGGAAGAGAAAGTGCACGTACAGCACTGGGTGTACATAAGGTTACGTCGTCAATCCAGCATGAGTCGTCGGTCAGTATTGTTTTGTGTGGCACAGAACCCTGTGGATGTTACAGAAATCACTGACACCGGGTACCCAAAATGAACAGATCACGTGGAAAAGCGATCTGTACTTATTTACAGGAGACATTCGCAGGGGGACGGAAGGGAGCAGAGCCTGGCAGCTCGTTGGGCCCCGTTTGAGTCCAGGTACTGCCCTCACCAGATGACTCCCTGGGGCAAGTTGTGACTGCTCTGTGCCTCAGTTTCCTGATCCATAAAATGGGGTAATACTGGGCCCCAGTCCTGGGGAACAAACAAGGTTATTGGTGTGAACTTCCTGGCAGCGTGTGGGTGTTGGCCGTCACCTAGACAGGGAGGGTGACAGAGTAAAACAAATACACAAGGAAGAAACCAGGGAGCCTGGGGGTGCCCACCGCCCACCCCCTGTGGTCCCGTGCGCCCTGCAGGCTCCTGGCTCCCTCAGGCGGTGTCAGCATCTTGTGGGGAAGGAAGGGAAGGGCCCGGTGCTTGCTGCAGCCCTTGGCGCCTCCAGGAGCCGCGGGCCTCTCCCCTAGCTGCCGGGTCGGGCTGGCGCTCGGGTCAGCAGCGAGCTAACGCCTTTGTCAGGGTGATTAATAGTGGTGGGGATTGTCGTTAATTCACTGCCTAATGACTGCGGCCGCCGCGCTCCGAGTAATCGGGTGATGTATGTGGGGAGCGTCCACCTCATGGCAGAGGTGAAAATCATTTCGACAAGTCAAATATTGTCACAGGGAACAAATGGCTCTCCCTGTTAATAAAAATTAATGAATTTTTTTTCTTTCTCCCTTTCTTTTTTTTTTCTCGCCACTGGCCTGCTAAATGAAGCTGCAGAGTGGCTGAGCAGGGAATGAGCTTGGCGGAGTGAAGCACTTTATTTGATGGTTAAAACTATAAACGTCTTTATTAGGGCAGAAAGCAGCCCAAGGGCCAGGGTGGCCATCGGCCGGTGGTGGCCACAGCTGAAGGCTGCTCTGAGGTGGGGGTGATGGGCAACCTCCCCGCCTGGGTCTGCCGGGGTGAGGATTGAGGGCAGCTTTCTCCCATCCCTCCAGTCTGCAGCCCTACTGCCTAGGCCATACCAGGCAGGAGAGAGAGGGAATTGGCACAGGTGCCCGGGCAGGGCAGCCACACGGGGAGGGTCCTGCTGGCCCCCCCTACCCCCGGCGCTGAGGCACAGGAAGGCACTGCTTCCCTGGGGGGGCATCTGGGTGATCTGAGCCCCCAGTCCTGGCTGCACAGGGGCTCAGCCTGTGCATCTCCCCACCCCTGTTTTGGTGGGGGGCCAGGGCAGGGCAGGGAGCCAGTCAGCCTTACGGGAGAGAGAAGAGGGGCTGAGGTCCTGCTCTCACCACCGGCTGCCCACCTCCAGGGCTGGAGGCAAAAGGCCATGGCAGACCCCTCTGCCTCCCATGGTGCAAACACTCTGTGTGCAGTGGAGGCCGCTGAGCAGAGTGTCGGGAGAAAAGGGCTTTGCCTCCCAAACCTGGCTGGTGGGACTCTGTAGGGAGGGCTGTTTCTCCTCCTGTGCACCCTGCCCGGAACCCGTCCCCTCCTCACCTGGGGCCCCCAAGGACACCCAGTCCCACCAGGACCCCAGGGACACTGGGCCTTCCAGGTCTGGGGTCTGCTTTCTTCCTCTTGTGATTTTTATTTCGGGGCCACATTTGTTTACTTGTGTCACTTGCTCTGGCCTCGAATGGCAGCCACAGGCCCAGTTGGTAGGAACTGAAGAGATAAATCTGTCTATAAATAGTTTGGTGGCGGTTGTTGGGGTGTTTGCTCAGCAGTAACCCGTTCCTCCTCCACGTGCTGCCCAGACAGGGAGGGGAGGAAGGCCAGTTCCTGGGGTCGGAGGGGCCCCGACCTCACCCCCAAATCCTCTGCACCCCATGAGTGGCCTGCAGCAAGCAGGCATGCCTGTCGGAGCAGGTGACTGTCCCACCTTGGCCCATCCCCTCGGCACCCCATTTAAGCCCCTGAGTTTGCAGAAACAGTGTGTTTGTGGGGTATTGGGGTTCCTGAGCCCATGCCTGTTCCCTGAGGCTCCCCCAGGGCCGTCCACCTCCCTCTAACAGGCGCTCCCTTCCAACAGACCGGGGTCCCCGCTATTCCAGGAGTGCATGTAGGCACAGTGGGGTGCTGACAGATGCTTGGTGGGGACGGTGCCCCAGAGGTGCCGTCTGTTTGGTGTGTGGGCTGCCTGACGACCATGCGATGACAGTGTCCCCACGTGCAGTTGCCTTGTCACTTTGAACCTCTCAGTAGTCTCCCAAGTTGGATGTACCCCTATGTTACAGGGTGGGGGTACTGAGGTCCAGAGAGCATCTGTGGACGAGCCAGAAGGACAGCCTGCCGTGCTTATCAGACCCGAGAATCAGCCAAGATGGTGTGGGGAGAGCGCCTGGGATGGGGCCAGGGGGCTGAGGACAGGAACCTGGTTTCACTTTGGTGGGACAGCCTGTGAGACCCCTCTTTCCTGCGTTTCGGTGACGCTAAAAGCACCCCGTGGACTCAAATAGGTGTCTGCACCCCTGCGTTCATCGCAGCATTACTCACAATTGCCAAACGTGGGAAGCAGCCCAGGTGTCCACTGACAGACGGACAGATGGAGAAACAGACGTGGTCCATGCGCACAATGGAATATTACACAGCCTTAAACAGGAAGGGGATTCTGACACATGCGACAGACAACATGGATGGACCTGGAGGACACTGTGCTGAGATAAGCCAGACACAGGACAAATCCTGTCTGATTTTACTCAGATGAGGTCCCAGGAGGAGTCAGATTCACAGAGACAGGAAGTAGGAGGGTGGGGGCCAGGGGCTGGGGCAGGGGCTGGGGAGCTGTTGTTTAATGGGGACAGTGTCAGTGTGGGAAGATGGAAAGTTCTGGAGATCATGGTGGTAATGGCTGCACAGCAACGTGTGCTTAGGGCCACTGAGCTGCACACCTAACAATGATTAGGATGGTGAATTGTGTGTTGTGTGTCTTTTACCACAATTATTTTCAGTGCCCCGTGGAATTGCTGAACGTGAGGCTAGGGAGCTGGTGTCTGGAGCCAGCCTCCCTTGATATTTGAGGGGGTCATGGGGGCCGGGGTCCCCTCTGGTGCATTAACAATACAGGAGGCGAGGGGTCCTGGGAGCACACCCCCTCCTCGCCCCAGCTCACACGGCTCGCAGCACGGGGCCAGGGAGAGTCGGCTGTGATTTAGAAGAAAAACAGTGAGATTTGAGCAATCCGGGGCTCCCTCAGTGCCCCCGGGGCTCGGGGAAGTGGTATATTAACCAAGGAATAAAGGAGAGGAGGAAAAAAGGCCAAATCACATCTCTCTGAAACAAAGAGGCTTTTTACCAGGAACAAGCCTTGATAAAAATTACAGTGGCATCGCAAGCCATTCAGTGCCTGCCCGGGGCGATGGAAGCACGAGGAAATAGGGACGCGGGGCCTGAAATAGGGACGCAGTGGTCTCCGGAGCATTGCGTGGATAAATAATCGTCTTAGAATAATGTAGCGGCTTTAAGTAGGGGCCAGGTGGTCTGGGCTGCGGTCGGAGCCCCCCATTGCCCTGTGTCAGCTTGGCTGGACGGGGGACCTGAGGGGTGGGGAGGGCCGTGTGCAGCCAGTGGGCTCCTGCAGCTCCATCTCTGGCCAGCAGCTGGGCCTGGCTGAGAGCAGGAGCAGAGAAGGACAGAGGGACCCAGTGGGATGTGGTGGTGGTCGGTGAAACATGCCCTGGGGCCCCTTCCAGTCCCTGGGGAGGTGGATCTAACCTTGAGTAGACTGAGCTTGACAGTGGCAGCGAGCAGCTGGGGATCCTTCCGCAGGACATCCAGGGTCCCCGGCTCTGAGAGGACTGCTGCTCAGGCTGCACTCCCAGCAAAGGGCTCATTTACTTTGTGTATCAGTTTGTTCATCTGTGAAATGGGTAGATATGGCTGCTTCACTGTGCTAGGGACAGACTAAGAACCAGGCGGAGAGCTTCTAAAGGTGGGAACTCTGTGAGGGGAGGCGGCCCCAGGCCACATCCCATGGTGGTCAGGGCTCTCTGTATCTGCTCCTGGGCTGTGGTAACAAAGTACCATAATCTGCAGGCTTAAAATGTTTATTCTCTCACAGTTCTGGAGGCCTCTGTTATCCTGTAGCCGTCCTCCTGTCTCTCTCCTGGGTCTCTGCCTCCTCTTTCTAGCACAGCAGTCATGTTGCATTAGAGCCCGGCCTAATGATTTCACCCAATCGTCACCTCTGCCACAACCCTGTTTCCATCTCAGGTCTCATTCGCAGGAAGCAGGGGTTAGGACAAAACATCTATTTTGGAGGGATACAGTTCAACCAGGAGCTGGTGACATCCTGGGTGACAGGAGGCCAGAGTCACAAGGCCTGGACCTGCCACTGCCTGCTCTGGGCCCTGGACAAATCATGGGTTGTTCTCAGCTCACTTCCTTCTTCTCCAAAAGGAGGCAGCGCTGGGGGCCATCCCTGCCAGCTCAGTGTTTGGGACAAAAGAAGCACGAGTGTGTGACAGTGGTCAGGTCAAGTGGTTGCCCCCTTGTCGGGGTTGGGGAGGGAGGGGAAGCCGTACCTCTTTGTCAGGGAGGTTCCCATACCTCGGCCCCTGGCAGGAGAGGCTGGGATACAGCTGTGACAAGACCCGAGGCCGGAGCCAGCCCTGCACCGTCCCAGGTCCTAATGACACTCAGCTCTGCCCGCCCTGCAGCTGGGGCTCCTCGCCCTCTGGTCCCTGTGGGCAGGTCCTGGGCGAGGAGCTGGGAAAATAAACGGCGATTGATTATTATTAATATTTAGCATGTTTGCAGGAATGTCTTTTCTTGAAGCTATTAATCTGCTGTGTTATTAACAGCCGCGCTCTGCTCTCAGCCCAGAAGCTCATGGCTGTCGGCAAGGGGAATGCCGATGAGCATGGTGCCTGAGGCGGCCGGCGGCCCTGGGCAGCTTGGTCAGGCAGTGGGTCCCCCAAGCATCATTGGCTCTCACTGGGCCATTCCTGCAGCCAGAACTGCTTTGTTCTTGTCTTAGGGGCAAGCTCTGGTTCTGGGGGAGAAGTGACCATGTCTGCTGGGCTTGACTGAAGTGCAAGGAATAGCAACGCTGAACCCTGTCAGTTCCCGTTTCCCTTTCTGACAAATCATTTCTGGAAGTGGGTCTGCAGGACGCTCCCCTGCAGCTTAAGGACCCCTCGAAGACAGGGCTCCTCCTTGCCTGGTTGCACTTGGCAGAAACGTAGCAGCACAGAAATCCTCAATTAGAAATAAGAAAGTCTAGTCTCACTGTTTCATCCAGTGACTTCCATGGACCCAGCCTGACTTAGTGCTTCTCTGTCCCCCTCTTGTCTCCTGAGTGGCAGGCAAGATGGCCCTCATGACAGTCTCAGCTCGTGCAGATGTACAGGCTCTGGGGCGGGGAACGTGGTGGGTCTCTGAGGGGGCTCAGGACACAGCACCCCTCCCTGCGTGGTTTGAGAGGTAAAAGAAGAGTCAGAAGGTGGGAAAGCCAAGTTCTACTTGTTCCTCCAAAAAGGCTCAGGTGACAGGGCCAGGCGGGCCTATGGCTGAACCCCAGAATAATAGACGTGCCCACCCCACCCTGGGAGTGCTGGGCCCGGCAGGCCACTCCCCCTGGGTGATGGGAGGACAGCCCTGAAGGAACAGCAGAGAAACTGACCCCTTCCAGAGGCAGGGCACCAGCTGAGCAAGCCCCGGTTTTTTCCCAGGTTAACCAGAGCCGGGGGAGGAACCAGGGGGTTGTGTTAATGGGGCTGATCCTCAGGGAAGGAAAGATAAGAATGGGGAATGAGGGTTCCTTCCTTCCACTTCTTTTGGTAAGAATTGCCCTCAAGATTGTCCTTGCATCCTTCCATCCATCCATCCATCCATCCATCCATCCATCCATCCACCACCCACCCATCCACCCATCCATTCATCTATCCATCCTTCCATCATCCATCTGTCCATCCATCCATCATCCATCCACCATCCATCCATCATCCATCATCATCCATCCATCCATCCACCACCCACCCACCCACCCATCCATTCATCTATCCATCCTTCCATCATCCATCTGTCCATCCATCCACCATCCATCCACCATCCATCCATCATCCATCATCATCCATCCATCCATCCATCCATCCATCCATCCATCCATCCATCATCCATCCATCATCCATTCATCTATCATCCATCCATCCATCCATTCATCCATCCATCCATCTATTTATCCATCCATCCATCCACCCATCCATCCATCCATCATCCATCATCATCCACCCATCCATCCATCCATCATCCATCATCCATCCATCCATCCATCCATCCATCCATCCATCCATCCATCCATCCACCCACCCACCTGTTCATCCTCTCACATATCCATCCATCTTCCCATGTAGTCATCCATCCACACTGACCTACCTGTCCATCCATCTGTCCATCACACTATCCATTCATCTCTTGTATCTTCTATGGGACAGGAGGCAGATCATCATGAAATGCTGGGACACTTTCTCAGGTGTTATCTCACTGCAGTGAGAACACTGGGTTGCATAGTATGGCGTCTGAGAACTTTAGAATCAAGACTGAACAGCCCTGACCAGCTGTGTGACCTTGAGCTTCCCTTCCCCAATATACAAAACAAAACGAGTGAAGTCACAACCCCACCTCCCTTACAGGGCCACTGTGGGAATCAGATGTAGGGCAGTGCTGGCCACGTGCTCTGTGGGCCAGTAGGCACGAGCAGCACGAGACCCCAGAGGGCAAGGTGATTTAGTGCCAATGGTCCCGACCCACAGAACTGAGGAGAAGTCAGCAGTCTGACCAGGCCCTCCCTGTAGTTACCTGGTTGCTTTCAGAGTCGTACCTGGATAGTTCTAGAATTGAATGGCCCAATGGCCAGGCTGGGGCTGTGCTTCCCAGAGTCCCAGGCATTGTCTGTTCTCCACTTGGCCTCATTTCTGCCACCACACTCCTCTTAGGAGCTGAATGGTACCGTGAAGCACTTCGTTTGATTGGCCTGGTGGGATTGAATGCTACCCTGGCCATTAAAACCTTCAGTTGGCCTTGGGGGAAGGGGTGTCCCCAGCCTGTCTCTCCCTGGGGGAGGGCGTGGCCTGGGGTCCTTGCTGTTGGCTAAGATGATGGGGACACTTCCAGGAGGCTTTGGGCCTGCCGTGTCTGGTGGCCTCTGTGTAGGATGCATGGATGAATGGAGGGATGGGTGGGTAGATGATGGATGGATGGATGGATGGATGGATGGATGGATGGATGGATGGTGGATGGTGGATGGATGCTTCAGCTGAAAGCAGATTTGAAAGACCTGGCCAAGCCCGGTTTTCCTGCAAACACAACTGAGCGTTTCCTGGATGTCATACGGCTCCGCGCCCTGAGCGTGATGCTAGGGAAGGAGGGCCGCTTAGAAACACTGTCACAGCCATGGTCTCCTTTCACCCACAAAAAGTCTGTAGTGAAAGCACGCAGCTTGGGGGACTCACGCCGATGCCTTTGGAGCTCACTCGCAGACAAGGAGAGGGAGCCTTGACACCATTTTTTGGACGTCCTTGGCGAGCCTCCCGCCCTCCCTGACACAGCCTGTCCAGGTGCGTGGGGTGGAATGAGGTCTGCTGGGTGCAGCTTCTTTAACCGAGAACCAGCCTTTAAGTACATCTGATGGGGAATAAACTGGGGTGTAATTTCTCTTGGCAACCAGACGGGTGACTGGGAGCGGCTGATTGCGGGTCGTTTTCCTCCTGCTAGGTGGCAAATTTGTGGACTTTCTTGCAGGGGATCAGGTATGAATGAAACAGTGTGGATGGCACTAGCCCAGATTTCCAGGGCGATCTCTGGCCGTTTGAAGGGCCGTTTGTGTTGAACCTATTTTCCCAGAATGCACTCTTCTCGTTTTGGCATTTCTGGCACGGGCTGCTCACCCCCCTTTTGGAGCCACAGCAGCGCCTGTCACATTCCAGGGGGTTCATTTGGGCACAGACCACTTTGTCTGTACCCAGTTTCAGGTTCAGTGGGCTTGGGTAAGGCCCAAGAATTATAGTTTTTCAAGTGCCGGGGGACATGATTGCCCCGGTCGGGGGACCCCACTCTGCAAAACATCCCCAAAATACCTAATGCTACTGGGAACCTTGCTTCTGGAATGTCAGCAGCACAGCCCGCTGGGCGTGCTCCCTAGCAGGAACCTGCACCCTGTGCCCTACTTCTGCTGCCAGCGGGACCGTCCCCTGCTGCCAGTGACGCGCCTTTCAGCCTGGGCGCCTCCTTCAGTGTGGTGCTCTGGGGGCCGCAGCCAGCTTGTCTGGGGCTGTGGGCACAGGTTCCGTCTCTGGGTGCAGAGCTCCCTGGGCTGGACCCACAGCTGGACACTGCACCTTATGGTTTTGTCCCCAGTGACATTTCGGGTCTACCATTGTCTTCTAAAAACACTTGGGCTTCTGCAGACAAGGGGGCTATACCTTCAGTTAGTTTCAATGCCGGTCAATTTAATGTTAATCTGACCCCTTTGACTCGATAAGTGTCCACTCAGCTGTCAGCCCCCATGCGTCCTTGTGTCACGCTCTGTGGAACCTGAAGGTTACAGCGTTGCCAGACAGGGCCGGTGGGTCTCCCACAAGTAACCACCATCCCTTTGAGAGGTGAGGCCATGAATTCTCTGGGTTCAGAGGTCACTGAGTGCAGAATTCCCAGGGAAATGCTCCTGCTCCTGTGCCCGCCCCTGTCCCTGCCCCTGCGCCTCCTGGACTCAGGAAGGGGGTGGCTCAGGAGTGTTCAGGATTGGGCCTGCCTGACCTGGCGTGTCTCCGACTGGGGAGAAGGTCTGTAACAAATGTTCTTGGAAAGACATTTGGGCAGCCAGTGGCTTTGGGGAGCCAGCCGAGCCTGGGCCTGTCCCTCACACCCCGCACTGTGGTGTCACCATCACTGCCCAGGGAGGGCGGGTTTGTCCCAATTTACATGGAGAAGGCGCCAGCTCTGGGGCCCAGGTCTGAGGCCCAGTGTCACTCGCGGAGGAGTGAGGGGCTGGCCCAGGCCCGGCGGCTGCTGCTTTTCTGAGGACGAGCACAGGACGTGGTCCCGTCAGCTCTGGGTCTGAGAAAGTGACGGGGACTTTCGGGACTGAGTCCCGTCGGGTGGCCGGGATGCTTTCCCCTCGTGGGTTCTCGAGCCCATGAGCCAGCTGCAGAGTGCAGGTGGGCCTCAGGTGGCAGCCAGGGCACTGAGATCAGCCTGCGTGTCCACACTGGGCAGGGCCGTGCACCCCAGCTCCACAGGGAGGGGTGACGGGACCTCGCAGGCCAGGGTGGAGTTTGCTGCAGACCAGCCTCGCCATCAAGTTGAGTTGGGGCCTGTGGCGGGTCCCACACGCGCCCTTCCTGAGCAGCTCACTTGTGGGGCATCACGGTGGCCCTTCTCCTCTCTCCCAGGTATCTCTTCTCCCCCACTGGGGGATGGTAGTGCCCACGCGAGGGTCAGCAGCAAATCATCTCAGGACAATCTGCTTTTGACCCCCCACCCTGGGATAATTGCTGGACGGGCTATCACGAGGGAGGAGAAGGTGCAGATTGGGGGGCTCCCTCTCAGGCCAGGCACTGGACACCTTGCTGGTCTCCCCGTCCCAGCCCTGCCTGGCACCAACATCTGTGCAGGCTATTGAAGAAGATGATGAGGTGACCAGGCCCAAGGTGCTTGGTACAAACCACTGCCCAGAGCCCAGAGAGTTACGGACGAGCGGCACTCTGCAGGTATTCGGGTCGGGGGACCCTGGCCAAGATGGGCAATCTCTGAGACCAGTGAGACTAATTAAATGTGTCCCGGTATAAACTTGCAGAGCTGAAGAAATCACGCCCCACTGTGCGCGCAGGTGGAGTGAAGGGCTGTGGTTTTCCTAAGTAGATGCTCTTTCAATCAGAACCTGAACTGAAGTAACTGGGCTTTCACACACTTGTCAGAGCATAAGACGGAGCCCCTGTGTGCCCTTTGCCCGGATTCTCTGATGCTAAGGGTTTGCAGAACTCCAGTCTGGGGCAGGGTGTTGGCAAGGACAAAACAGATGATGTAGATACAATGTACCCTCCTTCAGACATTGATACAATGTTCCTTCCGTCAGACATGGGGCTTTAACTTGTTCCACATGTGTATTTATCGTGTTTCCCCGAAAATAAGACCTAGCCGGACCATCAGCTCTAATGCGTCTTTTGGAGCAAAAATTAATATAAGACCGGTCTTATTTTATTATAAGACCGGGACAAATAATATATACTATACTATACTTTACTATACTATAACATAATATAATATAAAATATAGCACTGGGTCTTATATTAATTTTTGCTCCAAAAGACGCTTTAGAGCTGATGGTCCGGCGAGGTCTTACTTTCGGGGAAACACGGTGGTTGGGCCCCTACCCACCACCATAGATAGGCAGGATGCACAACCACCCAGCCCCTAAGGTGCCTCAACTGGTCCTCCTGTGACCTCCAACCCCCTGCTCCCCACCTGGTCCTGATGTCACTGTAAATACAGAGCTGGCTTCTCTATTCAGGGAAGTCTCTCCCTCCCTCCTCAGCCCCCACTCTTTCCAGGAGTGACCTCATAAAGACGGCCGGGAGCTTGGTGTGGCTGAGTCGATGGGTCAGCCAGCTCTTCAGCACTTGGTTCCTGGTGGACCCACAGAGGCCAGGCCAGTGGCTCTCTGGGCCACGGCACAAAGGATACAGGCTTGGGAACCTCGGGGGTGGGTGTCTGCTGGTGGGGGCCAGTGCACACTGTCTCCACGTGAGTGCGTGCTCTCTCAGGCTGGAGGCCGTGCACTGGGTGTCCAGAGGCATGATCCTGCGACAGCCACATAGGGGTGTCCTGGGAGGGCAGTGAGCCCCAGGAGAATCGTACTCTGCGCTGGCAGAGGGAGCGAGCTGGCCCCACAGAGTGGGCGTGTGGGCAGGGCGAGTTCTCCAGTCCCTCCACTGGCCCTGCTGGCAGTGTGAGGATGTCACAGGCCAGCATTCGGGGTCCCTGTGGGATCCTTGTGGCCCATCGTGGGGGGCAGCCAAGCACTGCCCCACTGCCTCCTGCTTGAAGGAGGAAGGGTAAGGCTGCCCCGCACTTCTGTTCCCAGCCCCTCCAAGGGGGCTTTCCTCTCCCTGCTTCCGGGGTCTCCAGGTGGCAGGCAGCAAAGTCCTCACAGCCCAGAGGGCCTCATGGAGGCAGGGGGGCTGGCTGAGGTCGCCTTGGCTGGATTTTCAGGACTCCCTCGCCTCCCCTTACACACTTGTACACAGACTCACACCTGTGCTCACACTTACACACTCGTTCAGGTCCTCTGGCACACACACCCCTACACTCCAGCCCCCTGCTCTCCCTCCCCCGCATGGTGCGACTTTCCTGCTGCAGTGGGGCCAGCAGGTTGAAGGGTTCTCCTGAAGACCCCACCACACAGTACAGGACTAACTGGAGCAAACACTCAGAGAAATCCCCTCTGCTCCGCCCGGCTGAGGAACAAGGCTTAAATCTGCCCAGTTCTGCCAGGAGCTGGAGCTTCAGGGAAGGGGCTGGTGGTCTTTACGCCGAGTGGCTGCCCTCCCGAGACACTGCTTACTTGGCCACCAGCCTCAGGGGGACGGGCACCTCTACACCAGCCCCTTCCCTCCCCTTCCCTCCTCCCCTCTCCTCCTCTCCCCTACTTTCTTTCCCCCTCCCCTCCTCTTCTCTCCTCCTTGCTTATATTATCTTGGTTGGTCTCCCAAAAGAGCTTTTAGGAATGATGGACTCAGTCATGAGCCCCACGCCTGAAACCACCACGAAACCTAAATAAAGGACCTGAGGTCTCCTGACCAGTAAATCACACAGTATCACACAGCCTGTTTCTAAAGTCATAAAAAGCTTGTGTTCTTGGCTGTGCATCCCGACCTTTGAGAGGGCGCCACTGGACATGCACCTGCCGTCTTGGGGCCTGGGTAGCTGGGGCCGGGGGCCTGGGGAAATGTGTCCAGCCCAGGGCCGAGGGGCTCCTGCGTGGGCAAGCCACCTCCCAGGCTGGCTGGAGCACAGAGCTGAGGAAGAATGATCCTTCAAGGACCCTGGGGAGCAGGACAATTTGTGCCTGGCCTGCCCCCTGGCTCTGGCAGCCTCCAAGCAGCCATCCAGTTTCTCCAGGGCCTTGGGGCTGCTCACGGAGCCTCATTTTCTCCAAATGTTTTCTGCACAGTAATTAGGCCTCCTGTCACCCACCTTTGAAGGAAGAGGGCTCTCCCCCCAGCAATGGGGGCCGCAGAATGGAGACTTGGTTTTCCTGGTGCTTCGGGCAATCACTTAACCCTGTGCCCACCGGGGCAGGGGCGGGGGCAGGCGGCAGAGCACGGCTTCCTCTAATCAGCAGGAAACACCACCGCTCTCTCCTAAGCTGTTTGCTCGGCCAGTAAATTAAACATGCCCTTCAAGTGTTGATTTTCCTCCAGTAGGTGAGGTGTTTTGGGAAGTAGAATTCAAAAAAAGAAAAAGAAAAAGAAAAAATAATCCAAAATAAAGGAGCCCTGAGACACGCGTGCATGCGTGGGGACACCGCGTGCTGGCAGACCCACACAAGTGGCCGCTCTAATTCCTCATTGTCCCGAGGCAAAGGCATCACACCTTTGAGGCGTTCAGGACATGCGTGGGGTAGGGGGGAGTGGGGGGGGGACGCAGCTTCTAACCCGGTTTTGTGATTTTGTGTGTGAGCTCCGTGCGGTTCCAATAATGAGGTGGCACCTTAATCACCCCCCTCGTGATTTACCTTCACGCCACACACGGTTGCTAGAGGTTTACGGGGGAGTTCTTTCTGAACCTAAACAACTTTAGATCCTTAGGGCGGAGGGGGCAATGGCTGCAGTTCTGTTGTTGCATTTTTGAAAGGATCCTACCAGTCAATTAAAAAGGAACCGTTGGCCACTTAAAACATAATAATTACTTCCGTGAATGCTACTAAATTAAATAAGTGTTATCCCCATGATTTTTTTTTTTCAAGACTTTGCTTTCTTTTGAAAGAAAACATTTTGTTACTTCTCAAGTAGATCTGTTTGCAACCAGCATGAGGAACCTGAAGGCATTTTTCTCGTACTTAAAAGTCCCCGTCTCCGTGGAGACTTTTGTTTCACCAGCCAAAGTCAGGCAGGGAGCAGGGAGGGGCCGCGAGACAAGGGCCAAAGTGACCACAGAGGCTGGGTCACTTTTACAGGTTTGCAAACCAGCACAGACGGAGGGACGTAGGCGGGAGCACGTAGATCAGAGGTCAGCAGGCTGGAGCAGGGAGCCGGCCGTCCTCCCTCCTGCCCCTCCCCTCTGTTCCTCCCCCCTCCTCTGACGTTTACATGTTATTAGGGTGAAATTCACATAATATAATAAAATGAGCTCTTTGAAGTGAATAGTCCTGTGGCACGTAGCACACTTCCCATGCTGTGTGACCACCACCTCTGTCCAGTTGCAGAATGTTTTTTCCCCCAAAGGAGACCCACACCCATTCATTGGTCACTGCCTGTTGCCCAGCCCACCCCCAGCTCCGTCTCTATGGATTTGCCTTTTCTGGGCATTCCATGTAAAGTGAGTCATACGACACATGGCCTTCTGCGTCTGCTTCTCTCACTCGGCCTACTGTTCTTAGGGCTCAGCCACATGACAGTGAACCTCTTTTTCATGGCTGACTACTACTGCCCTGTGTGGATGGACCATGTTCGTTCACCTCACACCTGGTGATGGACACCTGGGGTGTTCCTACCTTTGGGGGATCATGGGTGACGTGCTGTGAACATTCACCTGTCTCTTTGGGTCCTTCTTTGTGTGGACAGTGAGCCAGCCCCTTGCTGACGTGTGCCCCACCCCTTGCTCTCCCTACCCCTCCCCAGCCCACTTTTTATCACCTCTTTGGTGATAAGGCTACCTCTGCCGAAGGCCACCCTCTGGTGTATGTCCAGGTGGCACTATCTTAGCACCAACTATGTCTTACGATGAACCCCAGTGAGCAGCCGCCCTAGACAGACAATGGGACCCTCCACCCTCCCACTCAGTCCTGTGAGCTGCAGCCCCGTGACCTCAGCAGGCTTCTGTCCTTATCTGCCATGACGTCATTGGGAACTTTCAGGACCCCTTCCTAGGGCCCAGAGTGGCCCAGGGTCGGAGCGTTTTCACAGGAACCCAGGTACTGAGTCCGCCCAAGAACTTGGGCTGTGTCCCCATCTCCTAACTCCCAAGGGTACAGACACATTCTGGTTGGTTCCAGAACGTGTATTTCACCATCAGCCCCAGGTTGGGTGCCCCATGTGACAACTTCCATGTCCCCAAACTTGTGGAGCACGGGCGGCTCCTGTCCTCACTGTCCCAAAGCAGAAGGGCCAGACATGGGGCTGCGTACATGGGGCTGCAGGACGCACGCTACGGGGTCCATGCTGGCTCCTGAGGGAGCTGCAGGAATCGCCTTTCTGGGCTCCTCGAACATGCATGAGAGCTGCTCAGCTCAGAGCGAGCAGAGTGCCGTCTCCTGGGCCACTTCTGGGCCTCTTGGCGCCCCTTGGTTCCTATTCTGCCCCAGTCCCGGGTGGTTCCTGAGCTGCAAGCACTGGGGAAGGTGTGCTGCTGAGCCTGACGCTACATTGTTTCCTTCAGGTGACGGTGACATTGTAAATAATATGTATGAGCCGGACCGGGACCTGTTGGCTGGCGAGAGTGCGGAGGAGGAGACTGAGGACAGCATCATGTCCCCCATCCCCGTGGGGCCGGCGTCCCCCTTCCCCACCAGCGAGGACTTCACCCCCAAGGAGGGCTCGCCCTACGAGGCCCCCGTCTACATCCCCGAGGATATTCCCGTCCCGCCAGACTTTGAGCTCCGGGAGTCCTCCATCCCTGGGGCCGGCCTGGGGGTCTGGGCCAAGAAGAGGATGGAAGTCGGGGAGAGGTTTGGCCCCTACATGGTGGCGCCCCGGGCCACGTTGAAAGAGGCCGACTTTGGATGGGAGGTGAGCATGTTCGCGTTAGTGTGATTGATCACGGCCATTTGTCTTGTGTTCCATCTATTTATAAAGCCGGCTGAGCAGCCGCTGCCCCAGGCGAGAGGCTCGGTCGGAGAGAGCGTTCGAATGTCACATTTCCCAGGCTTATTTTATCCTGCAGCTCGCATGACGCGACTCTGAAAGCATCAGAGGTCCTCGTGGACGCCTGTCAGCCCCCATAGGCTGTGCCCGCTCTCTTCCCGGAAATGTGTCTTTAATGAGCTCATGTCTTAAGACGCCCCATGCTTCCCGTCTGGATCTTAGGTGCCAAGGCTGCAATCTCCGCAGAACAGCAGAGATTAATGGAATGTCCCAGAACAGGAGTCTACTCGAGAGAAATCTGCATGTGGGGGGTGGGGGTGGGGCTAGCTCCTGGCAGGAGCAGCGTAGGGCAGGCGGCTCCTAGAATGTGCCTGGTGGTCGCGCTGCCCCCAGGTGCCCTGTGCACACCAACCCAGGGCCTCCCGTCACCCTGCCGGCCAGCTCCCTGAGAGGAGCCCCCATGTCTCAGATAAGCGGGCACAGTCTCATCCTGCCAGAGAGAGGCATCTGTGGTGAGATCTCCCTAGCCACCTGGGCCCGCCTCAATGGTTGTGGAACCTGTGTGTGTTCAGGAGAGCAGAAGGAAGCACGTTAGTGAGGGGTGCTGACGCCCCCGAAGGCGTCCCTCTCTCAGAGGTGTCCTGCTCAGGCCACCAGGGCCCCAGCCTGAGGGCCTTTCAGGGTGGTCACCTGGGGACCACAGGCCCCACAAAAGCACTGTCCCCGCGGGTCCTGGCCTTTCTGCCAGCCTGCATAGCCGGTCCTCACTGGCGTTTCAGCAGGGGCCCTCCTTGGGTGGAAAATGCAGGTGCAGACCCAGATTACTTCTGGGTGTTTTGCAACTTTCAAAGTGCTGGGATGGAGGTCAACTCTAGGAGGAGGACCCTGTGTGGCCAGGGACCAGGGCAGTGAGGGTCGGGGGAGCCAACTCTCCCAGCTTCTTAGTGGTTCTGGGCAGGGCACCAAACTTCAGTGTTTGGGGCTGCCACAGCCCTGCAGAACTGAGACCTTCCCTCCTTCACAAGGAGACGTGTAGGTGTGCCCTGAACACTGGGACCCTTCCACTTCCCAGCAGGCGGGTGAAGTGTGGTCTGGTAGCACACAGGTGTGGACACTGGGGCACACAGAAGCTCGTGGCCCGAGTGCCAGCTCTTTAGATGGTTTAGCGTCAAAGTGGGTTGACCAGGTGGACAAAGGAATGGGAGCTCCACATTCCAAAATGATGGCAGCCGCAGGGGTGTGTGAGCTGGGCACAATCCCGCCGTCCCCAGGGGCAGACTCATTGTGTGCCACTGACGGGGGGGTCACCTTCAGAGCAGACCCGCCAGGAGCCTGGGAGCAAGGCGAGGCAGGCAGTGAAGGGAGCCTGGGATTATAGCCGTCCTGGGGCCATACTGCACACTCTTTCATGGCCCATAGGGACGTCCCTCCTGGGACCAAGGAGAGCATTTGGCGACACCGGACAGGTAAGTGGTTTCGGCTATGAGATGGCATTTTGCAGACGCTGCCTGTCCTGGCCTTCTCCGCCTGGCTGTTTGGGAGAGGAATTTCAGGGTGTTTGTCTGAGACACTCAGAAAAGTCTGGACTATTTAATTAATAGGGGGCTTTTAGACGCTGAAGGGTAAACGAACCTTCCAGGTAGCGTGTTGGATGACCTTGAGGCGACTTTGTTCTTGTCTGCTCTGATATGGGTTTCTGTTTGCTCTTTTTTAAAGAAATGGCCCATATCGCCGCTGCTTGCTAGGTGCCAGGCCTGGTACAGGCCGTGGCTGTTATCTGCCCGGGCCTGTTGACTTTGCAATATTATTTATTCTCCGCGTACGTGAGGGAACGCTCTCCCCACACGGCGCGCCTCCCATCTCGGCTGCCGGCTTTGTCCCGCGGTCGTGACCTGACAGCTGCCTTTCATGCCAGCACTTAGAAGTATTTGCCCTCCATCCAACGTCCTCAAATAGTGCTCCAGACACACGGACATTATCTCGTCTGACCTTGTTTTCTTTGCGAGTTCAGGCACCGATTACCTGCTTTGTGCTCCGTCTTTGGGCTTTGTGGCCTCCAGCAAACAGGTTGGGAGCAGTTGCCTGCGTCATCATTGCAGTGGAGAGCTGGTGGCAGGATTGGACAAGAAGCCACCGCCTCCCTGGGGACGGAGGGGGAGGAGGAAGCAGGCATCCTGAAAACTCAGGGCGAATCCACTTTTGCCTGAAATAGACCATAAGTTTGAGGTGGTTTCTTCCTGGCTCCACGGGCCTCAGTTTGGGCCGTTGGGGCAGAAAGCCGCCATCTTGCTTCGTAAGCAGCCTTCCTGGAATTTCCATGTGTCTCCTGAAAGATGCGGCCGTTTCGCTTTGTTTCCGTGTCTTTCTCAAGGATGACAGGCAGCTCGGGAGACGGAAGCGACTCACGGGGGCCCCTTCCCAGTTATGCGTCGTCCGTACAGTCCCAGATCTGAGTGGAAAATTCAGGCTCCAGAGCCCCAATCTTCCTGTGGCTCCGGACAGCAGGGGGTCCTCCAGTGAATCCCCGAGTCACTAAGGCAAATCAGGTGATCTGGCCACGCCACCTGTCCCGTCTGTGCTCCTGCAGACGCTCTGCCTCGGCCGGCTGTGAGCTGGGCCCAAAGCAAGCAGCAAGGTACAGGCAATAACTAGACCAGAGTTAGTGCGTGGGGCTGGAACCAGGATGTCACGGCAGGTCCCAGGGACAATACACGAGTGCAATCCTCTTACGACGGTCCCGAATTTTACGTGTAGCTGTTCACTCTTGCGCTGGTAATTAAGTTTTATAAATCAGGGTAACTTGATTTTATTGCAGTTTACATGGTATTCACTTACTGACAGAGAACAGGTAATGGCATTTTAGCAAAGATGACAGAAGGACCCCGAGGAGGTTCCTTCGCGGATGGGGCTCCCCTGGGGCTTAGCCAGGAGCAGGCTCTGTGCACCGTGTGAGCTCGGAGCTGGGGTGGGAGTCAGCCCACAGAGGGATCCCCCCACAGACACAGGAAGGCGTCCCTCAGAGGCCTGGTTTAAAGTCAAGTGGCCCGTCCTTTTGTCTTTCTGTGCCCAGTGCATTGCCTGAAAGACCGTTTCAGGGTGGCTCAGCCCTCTAGCAAAAGCGCCTCCCTCCCCTGCTGGGGCCGACTCGGTTGACCTATGACCTTCAGGTTCAAGGTGGTGGGGGCATCCTCATTTCATGTTTTTTCCTTAAGCGAGGCGGGAATAGGGGGGTTGGCCCGGGCGCTGAGCCCGTCCTCACGCTGTTCAGCATTGAAACCTTTCCTCCTCCCATGGCCGATAGGCCCAGTTCTCTCCCTCTGTATTCCCCACACGTGCATCCGGAACGTTCACTGACTCTAAACCTGCCCTCTCCTGGGTGTTTTGGGGGCACACCAGAAAGTGATTCCTGTTGTTTTAGAAGAAAACACACCCCATGTCAAAAGTGTCTCCCTCAAACCCCAACCTGACCAGCCATGTCTGTGGGGACAGATGGGTGCTGGGGTGAGTGGACATGGCCCCTGGGCTCTATCTCAAAGAGAGGTGGTCTGTGCCCCTGCCCAGGAGGACACCAGAACTCCCAGCCCCCCTCCACCCAGACCGGTGGCCTGCCTGCTGTCGCAGCTACCACTCACCCTGCCTAGAATAAATCACCCCATGATTGCATTTTATTGCCCTGGGGTCTGAAAAAAACACCACAATGATTTTGATCATTTGTTGAGTAAATCATGACATTTATCATTGTGCTGTTTATTTAGCTAATTAAGAGATGGCTGCAAGTGACAGCCCAGAGGGAGATGGGCTTTGAAAGTAGTCTCCTCGGAGATGCCATCTGCCCCCATACCTGGCCCTGCAGCTGTGTACCCATCAACAGCTATGGGGTCTGCACAGGGGAGGGAGCAGTGCCATGCCAGGCCACCCAAGGCCACAGAAGCCATTCCACATGGGAAGTGCCTATGTTCTGCCTGTTTCTTGGTTTAGTGACTGTCTCCCCCAAAAAGCAGGCTGCTGGTGGCTGGCCGGTGCCTAGAGCATTGCCAGCCTGTGACTGGCATATCGTCTGTTGAATGATGCCTCTGCCTGTTTCAGGAGCTGCTGGAAAATGTTGACATGAATGATGGGGTTTCAATTATCTGAAGAATGGACTCACGTGTACTACTGATCCCCTTGGCTTTAGTTTCTGAGTATTAATATCTGTGTTCATTTGTTCAATCAACAAACAGGCTGGGTTTGGGCCAGGGCCTGTGGGAAGCTCTGGGGTCCTGGGGAAATAGCCGGAGGCCTCAGGCTGCCTGATTCTCCAGTGTGGTCCCCAAGCCGGCTCCTCCAGGGTCCCGGGGCCCATGGGAGGTGTTGACCAGGGCCAGAACCCACCGCCCCACCCCTGTGGGCTGCGAGGACACCTCAAGATGCTGCAGGAGAATGCTCCCCCAGCTCTGCGCTCTCAGGGACATTTATGTAAATGTGAGATTAAATTATTGTCCAGGACACCGACTTTGAAGAAAGGCCTGTGTAAGCGGAAGTAATCTCTGGGTGTGCTCACCCACCCACATGCATTTTGAGAAAAGCGATGTGTTCTTTTCCTAGGCAGGGCTGGGGGTCCTTAAAATGGGAGGGAGTTTGGGGGCCTATTTTTGGGTCCAAAGTGGCAGGATGGTGATGAAGCTCATGGGTGTCTGGTCCTCTGGGACCCCGGGGTGTCAGCTGCCGTGAGAATTCAGACTTTAACATCTCCCAGACAGAACGCATCACAGGACTTTCAAAGGCACTGTGACACACGCATGAAAACACAGCACCGAGACCAGCTTCTCCAAGGTCCCAGAAAGCATTCCAGGTCCCAATGGCTGAAATTCAGCGCCTAGGGTGTGGGGGACAGATCTGCTCGGAGTTCCTAGGGTGCAGCTAGCCTCTGCTCCCTGGCACGCTCGCAGGCCTGGCTGGGCGAGGCAGGGACGTCCCAGGGTGTCCAGAGCAGCAGTCCTGTGGCCTCCCGTCCCAGGTTCAGGTGTCCGTGAGGAACAGGCTTCCTTTCCCTCTCCTCCTCAGGCATTCACCCTCTCACACGCTCACCCCAGCACCCTTCCTCTTCCCTCGAAGTTTGCAAAGAAAAATGTGAATGTTGGTATTGAAAGTCAGGACTCTCGTTCTTCAGATTTTTTCTGGGTGTCTGAGACCTGAGGGCCGAGGTCTAGACCCATGGTCTCACCTTAACCGCACATTGGAATCCCTGGAGAATTAGAGTTACAGGTGCCCAGGCCCCACCCCAGGCACACAAGGCTTTGGCCAGGTAGAGGGACCAGCCATCCCTGTTTGTCCAGGACATTCCTGGTTTAGAACCAAAAATCCTGACAAACTCACCTGCACACTGGGTTGTGAAAGCTCCCAGGAAATTTGATGTGCATTCGGGTCAGCACCGCCAACCTAGAAGGAAAGAGCAGAGGGTCCCTCTAGAAGGAAAGAGCAGAGGGTCCCTCTAGAAGGAAAGAGCAGAGGGTCCCTCTAGAAGGAAAGAGCAGAGCGTCCCTCTAGAAGGAAAGAGCAGAGGGTCCCTCTAGAAGGAAAGAGCAGAGGGTCCCTCTAGAAGGAAAGAGCAGAGGGTCCCTCTAGAAGGAAAGAGCAGAGGGTCCCTCTAGACCTCCTGCCCAGGGTCAGGCTGGCAGGACAGTTGGCAGGGTGCTGAGCAGAGGTTTTTGCAAAAGACCTGCCACCGCCTTCCCAGCATGCTCTGCCCTCGGTGGGGTCCAGAGAGGAGAGTGGGACCACTGGGGATGGCTGCTGGGTGTTCGGTCACTCAGCAGACAGTGCTGCTTTGGTGACCAGTGTGTGTCCATGCTCCGTGCCATGCTTGCACACTTCCTCACACAGCCCCGTGCACGGCTCACACGTCAGCCTCTTGTGTGTGTCCTTCACCCTGGAGCCACCATGGCCACCTGCTTTTGCTGGCACGCCTGGGGGAGGGGGCACCTTGCTCGTGTTTATTTAGCTCTTAGACCATCTTACAGTGTTTACTGTGGTCATGCCAACAGTGCCAGCTGCTGGGGGAGGAGGGCAGGGCCAGTCTTACCTGTAAATGCCCGGGACTGGGTTTCCTGCTGGTCTGATAACCACATGACCTGGGGCTTGGTGTTCTTGGTCCCGAATCCTGACCATCCTTTTTCTTGTCGGCACCAGGACACATGTGTGTGACCATCATGCTGCACCCCGCCCCCACGCAATCAGACTCCCAGAATCCTCCTGGCTGTGGCTCCTCTGCCAGGTGGTGGGCCTGCCCCTGACCGGGTTGCCTGGAGTTATATTTGAGGCCTAGAGGCATCTCAGGGGTTTTTTGTTTTGTTTTGTTTTGTTTTCCTTGTGATAATTTTCCAAGTGGTGTTTAGAAGGCATAAGGTACATTCAGAAAAGTGTCCCAAATTGTAAGCGCGCCGCTGAAGGCATGTTTGCACCTGTGGAAACAACTGCCAGGCAATATGCATTTGGGGACCTCCAGTCGGGATGGGATTGGAGCAGAGACACAGACCTGTGGGAACAGAGCAGAGCTGGAGATGGCGGGTGTGCGTGTGTGGAGGGCCCGGTCGTGCAGACGCCCCGCAGGCCGTCTTCTCCAGGAACCACCACAGTGCAGTGAAGGAGCCACATGGCAAATCTTCGCCCACCCTTCCCGAACACCGTGACATCAGGTCCAGACATTTTTAGCCCAAGAATGCCATGAAATCCTGCACTATCTTAGGCCAAGCTCTGAAGCGCGGGTATATAAGGAATTTTAGAAAAAAGGAGAGAGAGTGACTAAGAATTCCTCCTCAGAGTTCGCCTTTATTTCCTTAAGGGGCAATAACTCAGCCGCAGCCCAGCAGAGGGGACTTTCTTTAAATAGAGCATCTGATTCACAAGCGAAAAAGGAAATAAATATTTTCTTTTCGTATTCTAGAGCTGTGCATGAATACCAACTTCTTAAATGGTATTTTACCCTCCACCTCACACACACACACACGCACACACACACGCACACACACACGCACACACACGCGCACACACACACACACACACACACACACAGTGACAACCAAACCCACCCTCACTCTGAACCAGGGCTGCTTGTGAACCAGACACGTGGAAAATAGCATCAGGTTGTCAGAAGAAAGACATGCCAGGGACAGAGGGGAGAATGGCTGCTCTTCAGGGGGCCATCAGCCTTCCCCTGGAGAAGGGGCCACTTTCCTCTTCCCTCCCTCCTCCCTTTCTCTCTTTTTTCCCTTAAGAAAAATAGGGATTACACATTTGGGAAAATAACAAAAGCACCTGATGTGGGCGGGACTACTGAGACCAGGGCGGGCTGGCCTGGCACTAACTGGGCACCTACTGTGCACTGCACAGAGTCCGAATGAGACTTTTTCTACATGGTTCTCATTCTCCCGTTTGGAGCTGGGTCTCATGCCCCAGCCCTGTGAACCGCAGTGGGGCCTGGCAGGGCGTTTACTGGTCCCCCCCCAGGGTGCCCCTGCTATTTATAGCACGAGATTCTCAGGACCCCAGAGACAGCCATCAGTAGAGCCGAAGTCCCAGGACATCCAGGGCCCAGCTGGGGGCAGAGACGTGTTCAGACAGGAACCACGCGGGGCCCCATCCCAGGGACTCCGCCTGTAAGGCTCGGAGTCGGGACCCCCCGACCCCCAGTCTAAAAGGGAATCTTTTCCAGCTCAGGCCCGGGTCCCATGGAGGTTGGCCAGGGCATTTTCAAAGCGCAGATTCAGGCCCCACCTTACTGCTGGGTCAGAAGCCCTGAGTGCCCAGGAATCTGCATTTAATTAGCAATGGCACTGTGGGCACTGGGAGGCGTCCACTGGGGTGCAAGGCCTCTGACAGGGGCTCCCCTTGACCCTCCCTGCTCCCCACACCCCCCACCGGAGCCCAGAGAGACATTTTCCTACAGGTGTGAGGACAGATAGCAACAGAACCTTTTTTTTTTTTTTTAAGGAGGGCGCAGCTCACAGTGGCCATGAAGGATTGAACCGGCAACCTTGGTGTTATTAGCACCACGCTCTAAGCAACTGAGCTAACCGGCTACCCCGCAACAGAACCTTTCTTAACTGACCTTGTCAGGGCCAGGTGGACAGAGCGAGAAGTGGGGTGGGGTAACTGATGAGAAAGGCAGAGGGAAAGGGGAGCTGCGGGTGCCAGGAGCAGCCTGGCGGCCCCACTGCGGAGTTCTGGGCATCAGGTGAGGCCAGTGAGGGGCTCCTGCCACCCACACCCCATACAGCTGGTGTCAGCACTGCTCTGTTTGGGTGGGTGGCACCCTCGAGACTGCCCAGCAATGTGACGCCCTCCCTGAGGGCATGGCGGTGATGGCCAAAGTGGGGGTCCCAGGCACCGACTGTTCGTATTATGCCTGCAAACCACTCGGGGCATCACCGTTTCTCCCCGTCACTGTGCAGGTGGGAACCCTGAGCCCTAGAGAGGGGAGGGAGTCCCGCAGGTCACATGGTAGGTTGGCACAGGCTCAGGGCAATGTCGTTCTGCCCCGCCCATTGCCACTGTCGCTCGTGAGGCCAATTCTTACTGACAGTAGGGACTCAGCCGGCCCCACTGCCCCGGGGTCCCCCGCAGAGCAGTCCCCAGCCCTCCACCGCCACGTCCTCTGGTGACGGCCCGGCCCTTGGCATCTCCAGGGGCGTGGGGATGAGTAAGGTGTGGGATGACACAGACAGACAGCGTCCTCTGCCTGCAGCCACACGGCCGCCGGGTGAGGCTGCTCGTGGGTTTCGCCTGTGCTGTCACCAGCTGACCCCATATTCCGGGGGACCCACCTGCTCAGACTGAAGCATCTGCAGTGTTGCTCACTTACATGGAAATGTTTCTATTTCTAGTACTTTCCCAGACACAGGCCTCGCCGGGCGCAGACCGGGCCAGGAGGGCGGCCTGTCCTGAGGATGGCAGCTACTGGCCAGGCAGCTCCCTGGGGATCCTCAGCACGGTCCTGGCCGTCCTGCCACCCGCTGCTCCCTGGGCCTCCCTCCCCCTGGGCCAGACGAGAGGCTGGCGGTAGCAGGCCATAAAAGGTCTCCCTGGGTCATGGGATGAGGGCGTGAAGCTCCTGGCCGGGCCTTGTCTGCTTATCAGGGCTTCTCTCAAGTTGGGAATTTTTGAGTGCCGAGCACTCCCGGGTTAGGAATGTGTTCTCAGTGTGTCACAGGCCACCTCAGCCTCAGCCAAAACCCAGGGTGACACAGCTGCTCGTAGGCCCACCGAGGGCCAGTGGCTGCTGTCTCCTGCTCTGCTGGGGGCCCTGCCGGGCTGTAAGTGGGGTGGGTTTCTCTGCTCAAGGCCAGGTCAGCCCAGGGCGGCTTCCTCAGAAGGCCAGCAGGGGTGGTGACAGCTGGCGTCCTCCCACGCTGTCCAGGTTCCCCATGGCCCCTACCCTGCTTTTCACATCGTTTAGAATGTCGTGAATACTATGGCCTAAAAGTGACTTTTTAAATCGGCTGACAGGATGCACCTTGGTGTGTCTGGTGGCGTCTCCTCCTCCAAAATGGAAGACGTTACGCCAAGGTGGCCTCGTGTTATCATTGCGGGAGCCAGTGCACCTGTGCCAGCTCACCTGTGTGCCCAGCCTGTGGGCGGGAGGGCACCTGGCCCTGGCTGGCCACCTGTGACATGTGTGACTGTGTTCCCAGGGAGTTGGCTTGAAGAATGGTGCCAGCCTCCCTGGGACGTTCATGGGCCCAATCTTGTCCCTGTCCCCGCTGTCCCCCCGCCCGCCGGCCAGGGCAGGGCGCGGGGACCACATTGTCTGGCTCTCAGACTGTGTTTCTCCTTCTGGGCTAATGCCCAGTTTAACTGCACATCCCATTGTGCCGTCCCCTGTTCAATCATGTTCAAAAATACCTCCATCCACTCCTTTCCCATCTGGATCTCTCTAAAGTCCCTTCTGGCTTATCAGCACAGGCATTTCACAAGCCGAGCTAAGATTTCTGCCATTTAGGCCCCAGGCATTGTCTGTCCCTGCGGCAGCCGAGATAAACCCTCACCCAGAACAAAGTCGCAATGACCTTTTACAAGTAGAAGCGCCTTGTTTCCCTCTAGACTAATTTATCAGCCTCCTTTCAGCCCGGCTTGCTCAGCGGAGGCCGAAACAGCGCTGCCAAGAGCGGAGGTGGCCAGGGGATTACGAGGCCCGAGGCTCGGCTGGCTCCTCCCTGTCCTCGGGCACCTCAGGGCCCACGGGTATAAGCTGTAAATGGCCGTGGGAGGTGAAGGGGCGAGCCAGGTGTTTGCCAAAGAGGACAGCGGACTGAGGGTGGCCGAGCCTGGGGAAGGTGGCCAAGGCTCCTCCCCTGGGCTCCTTCAGGGCCCAAATAAAACCTTGGGTTCAAAAGGTGAACCAGACTGGAATAATGGTAATAAAATGGCCTATAGGAGAGGCCTCTGAGACCCAGGACTACCGCTCACGGGTCTGCCCCAACCTGGAACCAGGGTCCCTCGGCAGTGGGCAGGGAGGAAAGGTCACTCCCAGGCCAGACACAGCTAGCACTTGGAGGCTGAGGACCTTCCCAAGAGTGCATTTCTGGAAGGTTCCAGTTACTCTGGCTACTGGAGCTTAGTCACACAGTGGAGAAGCACTGGGGGCCAAGAGCATGCGATGGCCCCAGCCCAGGTGTGTCACTTCCCGTGGCCAGGTGAACCAGCTGAGCCCCGGGCCTCCAGGAATGCCTGCCGATTGTACTGAGGCGGAGGACACCCCCTGCAGGTTCTCCACAGCTGCCCACACGGCCGCCTTCCTGCGCTGTCCTCCTGGGTGGACCATGGCACACCCTTTCTCAAGTCTGAGCTTTCAAAGGGGACTGACTGTTGGAGGGTATCAGTGCTGCCGCCCCACCTCGTGTCTCCTCTTTCTCTCTCTCTCTCTCGGGAAATTCGTAAGTTCCAGGCCTCCCCGGGTCAGAGGCTCCTTGGACACACAGGGCACACCCTGGGCCGTCAGACTGCCCTCCAAACTAAAGGTGGAGCCACGTCAAGTTCGTTTTTCCACAGAGGCTGAGGGCTCATCTCTGTCCCACAGGGAGACCCCGTGGTGACGGCAGCCTAGGCTCTGAGGGGTCCCCACCCACAGCACCGATGTCCCCAGTGAGGGCTGTTTTTCAGGGAAGGTGAGCCAGGCACGCTTTTCACTGCACCCAAGTCAGGGCCTGGGGGAGGGGTGCTGCCATGGGTGCGGCCATCGTCCCTCATCAGGCTTCCCTTTAGACTTCTGGTGAGTGAAGAAGGGACCTTCACGTCATCTGCGGGATCCAAGGAGCACGCTTGGGTCTCCCCGACAATGTGTCGGGCTCCCCTGAAAACAGCAGAAGTTGGGGTGTTTGTCCTGCCCTCGGAAGCCCGGTCAGGGGCTCAAGGAAAATCCCCAGGGGAGAGGGCCACTGAGAAGCCCCAACTCCCTACCAGGAGGTGCCACCTGCAGCCTTTTGGCACAGACCTTCAGTCCTGAGCCAGCAGTGGCAGAAAGAGCTAGTGACGGGGTGATGGGCAAGGGGTGGGGCGACAAAAGCTGTCGGTCCAGCATCACACCCCTGCTGACTGAGGACTCGCAAGGTGCTGGCTGCTCTGAGAGGCTGACGTGTCTGGTGTCTGGGGGCGTGGGCTCCGTGCCTCGGGGAGAGTGAGCCACGACACGCGGGCTTCGTGTGAGGAGGACAGGATGGGAAGGGTCTATTTTGCATGTTGATGAAACCCTTGAAACTCCATGAATTATCACAGGAGCTGCCATGTTGAAGCCAAAATATTTTCCTTGTCTGTAAATGTGTGTGGTCTTGGAGGTTATTTTCATTGAGCTGCCTTGAAAGCTCGTCCGAGGACAGGTGGCATGCAGCGCCAGGGGCTGACAGGTGGGCTCTCCAGTCTGAGGAGTCGGCCTGGAAGTTCAAGTTCAGTCCAGCCTGGGGCCCGGCCTCTGACCTGGCCCTGTGGGAGGGGCTCCGTGGCCGTTGAAGCTCCAGGCTGCTGGGTGTGAGGCAGGTGGCCCTTGGGGAGAGTCTCTGACGGGGTCTAGACTGTTGGTCACGGTCAGGGGCTGCTGGTCAATAGTGAGGTTGCAGGATGGCTGCTCGGAGCAGCTGGCCCTGGACGGGCCTGGCAGGACCTGAGGAGGCAGAGTCTCTGCTAGTCTCCTAGCGAAGACCCAGCAGGTCCAGGCTCTCAGACGTCCACCGAACTTGCTTCGCTCCCACAGGCCGAGTCAGAAAGTGAACCTAACTCCACAGCCCGCCCATCTGGAGATGTGAGGCTCTCACTGGAACTCGTGGCCCATTCTCAGCCTGAAAGATGACAGCAGAATTGGAATTTAAAATCTATTAAAGATATGGTAACCCAAAACAGCAAGCTGGTTAGGCCCAGGGTGGCCTTGATGACATGGGCACCCTCTCCCCATCCCAAAGCTCCACGTTGGTCACAGCCACTTCCAAGACCCCTGGGCAGGTCCTCCACCCTGGAGGATGGTGGCAAATGCCTTCACTGGAGCCAACTAGGATCAGTGAAGGACAGTGCCCTGCTCCCAGGTGGCAGCTCCTATCTGCTTCTGCAGCCGCCCCCACTTCCTGGCTCTGATGAGTTCACGTGCTAATTACAAGGTTTCTCATGTCTGCGGGGCCTGCAGCTGAACCTGGGAGCCCAGATCCAGCTCCTCTGGCGTCCTGGCTTTAGCAGGGGCCGTTCACATGGCAGATGCCACACGTCCCCGAGGAAGGCATCCCCCACAGTGGAGGGACCCACTGCCCGAGGACACAGCCCCGCACCCTGGAGGCTGAGGTCAGGAGCGCTTTCCAGCTGCCCTGGAAGAGTGCCCAGCACTCTTCCCTGGGCAGCCACCCTGCTCTGTGGTGTGCTCATGTCCTCAGTTTCCAAGCTGTCTGTCGCGTCTCCGGTATGGCTGTGGGGCTGCACAGCTCAGGGCACGGCTACCGGGAGACTCCCCTGGAGGTGTTGTGTTGCCCCCACATGACGTCCTGGCAAGCTTCCATCCTGTCCATTTACATGAGAGGAAACTTGGTCTAAGGAAGGTCCCCGATGCTGCTGATGGAGCAGCTGCCACTGAGGGCATGGAACCCCAGCTCCAAACGTGACGTCTGTTTCCAGGACACGACGGGCCCGCACACGGGAGATGTTGGAGGCTCAAGGAGACGCTGAGGAGGCACCTGGCACCGTGGGTGTCAGTGCCCGTTCCTGGATCCCTGATCTTAAAGTGATTTTAAATCCCAGGAGAGCAAACACCTACTACCTGGTGTCCCCTGCCTGGTGGCAGTCAGGCCCATGTCACACGCCACCAGTGCCCAATAGGTAAGGGACAGACCGGCCACCTGACCCTCTTTGGTGTGTTCCTTTAACCATCAGGTGGTTTCATGAAATTTTCTAAGATACAAACTCCAGGTTGTTAAGATGTTGGTGGCACAGAGGTGTGGCGTGGGGGTGGCCAGTGCCGTGGACAGAGGGCCAGCTCAGGCTCGTGAAATGCTGCTGAGACCCCACCAAGCCATCCCCGTCTCTGGGCCTCAGTTTCCCCACTTGCAAGAGAATTGAAACGCATTGTCCTGAAGGCACGTCCCAACCAGGTGCTGCCCCTGGACCCTGCGAGCTCCAAGAGGTGGGTACGTGAAGAGCAGACAGGAGGGTTTTCTTCGCTGGGATCTGAACTCTCGGACAGCATGTCCCCGAGCGTTTGGCCTGTGGTCTCTCCCCTCGGAAGCTGTGTTCCCCAAGACAGGCATTCTCATCTCTGACGAGTTCCATTGCCGTGGTCACGAGATAAATGAAGCCAGCGGCCAGGTGCTCCCTGCCCATCGCCTGCGCGGCACTCCTGGGGACATGTTCCCAGTATGTTCACTGCGCTTTTCCAGGCACTCAGGCGGGGGGGCTTCAGTAGCAACCCCCAGGATGGTTCCATCCAAGCCCTCAGACGCCGGGCTTAGGAAATGGTGAGGCACTTCAAACACGTAATGTTGCCGCCTAAACGGCCTTGGGGAGTTCTCGCTCCAGCAGGATCCATGGAGACTGATGGAAGGGGCCCTCAGTTGAAGGGACAACGAAGAGCGCTGGAATACAGCGCACGTGACAGAGTGCGGAGAAGGCCGCTGCCCCCAAAGCCACGGGCCTGCACTGGCTCCAGGGCTGTCCCAGCGAAGGTCCAGGGACCAGGCGGCTCAGACTCGCACGTTGACGCTCACAGCCTGGAGGCCGGGCATGACAGCCACAGGTCAGCGTGTCAGCCGGGCGGTGCCTCTCTCCAGACTGCGGCGGTTTGCTGGAAATCTTTGGCTTGTAGACGCATCACCCAAAGATCTCTGCCGTCATCTTCATGTGGGGTCTCCCCATGGGCGTATCTGTGTCCCTTTCTATAAGGACACCAGTCATGTTGGATGAGGGGCCCCCTCCCCCAGGACAGCCTCATCTTAACTCATTACACTGCAACGACCGTTTCCACACGAGGTCACATGCTGAAGTGGTGGGGCTCAGGACTTCAACAAATGAATTTTGGTGGACATAATTCACCCCCAAACAGACTCCTTGTAGATGATGTCATTCCCAGGTATCGTGGGTGACAGAAGACAGTGCTCACTGGTCCATGCCTGGTGCTGGGATGCTGGTGCCCACGACCTCCGGCCGGGTGTCCTCAGGGGACACTGAGAGGAGCAGTGCTTGAGTGGAGAGTGGGACACCAGGGATCCCCGAGGGATTCTGGTTAACGACAGAGGTGCTCGCCCATCGCAGCTGTAAGAGACTGTTTAGGGCTTGCATTTGGGGCCGATTCCTACATTTTCCATTGGAAGGTAACAGCAGTATTCGCTTGGCCACCCACAGACACCCCGTTATCCATGGCCCTGTCGTGGGTACCCCCGTCTGTGTGCATGTGCATGTGTGTATGTGGACACGTATGTGCACATATATGTGGACACGTATGTGCACGCACACACACACGGTGACCCTGCAATGGAAAGAAGTAGGAGTGCACGGGACTCCACCTGCTCCTGGCAGGGTTTTGAAAACTTTTTCTTCAAGCAGGAAAAAATGGTTTAGAGGTAAAACACTGTCGTGTCAACACTTCAGAGAGACGTGGTGGCCAGGACCACAGCAGTGACAGGTCCAAACCGAGCCCACAGCAGCGAGGGCGGCAGCGGGAGGCGAGAGCCCCCCCAGACCAGTGCCCAGAGCTCCTGAACTCCCTGGATGCCACGCCGTGCCCAGTCCCAGGGGGACGGGACGGCTGCACTGCAGACCCAGGTGGGGTGACATGAGCAAGTGTCAGGTGTGGCTGTCTGTCTGTGTCATTTCCCTGTGTCTGTGAGTGGGGCAGGAGGTGGGAGGGTGTGTGGACCAGCCTGAGCGAGGCTGCGAGCACCTCAGACTTCCGCTGCCCATTACCAGGCCTGTTGACCCTGGTGTGGGGGGCACGGCCCTGAAGTTCCTTGGGAGTCCATTTCCAAAGGAAATGGTTAAAAATGGGCGGCAACAGGAAGGCAGAAGAGGGACAGGAGGCCCAGCGGTCGGCTAATTGGAGAGCGGGGCGTGGGGGGAGGCTGGGTGCCGGACAGTGTGCTCTGGGGCTGGGAGCTGGGAAGGCCCAGGGACTGCGATCAAATTAGCTGAAGTCAGAACTCCCCTGAATGAGGTAAAGAAGGAAAAGGGGAGATGGCGGCCTGGGGACAATGCAGCCTGAATGGGGCCCCATTCACTGCCCTTGAAAAGGCTCTGCTCCCTTTCTCGGGAGGGTGGGCAAGCTCACTTTTGTTTGGCTGGGGGCGGGGGCTGCCCTTGGAGGACAGATTTACCTACAGCCAGTGACGGGGGAGGGGGGCGGGAAATGGGGTGTAGAACATAATCCCCAGTGCCAGCGGTGGGGTGACAGCAGACACAGTTGCCTGGCACACATCAAGAACCCCAAAGAGCTCCCTCTGTGCTCCCCGCACATTCCCTGGAGACCGTGGCTGTGTCACCCGCTTACCCCGAGCTTGCGGGCCCAGGGGGCCTGACCCCCAGTCTTGTACTGGGTCATTCGCTCTCTTTATCTCCACTTAAAATTCAAAGATTTAATATGTGTTCTGATTGTGTATGCAAGAAGTATATCCTCATAGTTGAATTTGAGAATAATATTACTGGAAGTAGCAATAAAACCCATAAAATACAGAAATAGACCAGCCAGAAACCCGACTGGACAAAAAAAAAAAAAAAAGGAAAGAAAAGAAAAAAAAGTGGGAGGCCTACAGCTTCCATAAAAAATACTTAACAAAGTGCTATGCTCAGTAAATATTTGTTGGATTCACGCATTAATTAATTTTCCAGATGAGCTTTTTCCTAATCCACTTTTTAAAGAAAATAAGGCTTAAGAACGAGGCGGAATCTGATGATTAGGCCGGGCTGGAGGACGTGAAAAGCAGCGTGGTGTGTGCGGCGTGCGGGCTGGGCGCGCCTGCGGGGGTGAGGACGGGCTTTGCTGGCTGCGCCCGGGTGCAGTGGCGCGTTTGCTATTCAGAGTCCCGTCGCACACATGCGGCATGTGCCAGATTGAACCGCTGAATCTCGGGGTCCTGCCAGTGAGCCCCACATGTGGATCGAGTGCCAAGGGGACTCAGAGGGCCCGACGCCCGGACTTTGCAGAAAGCAGCGGGGCTCAGCTCTGCCCTAACCAGCTGTTTAATGGCAGTTCGTTTTCCTCAGGGTTAATCTGAGTTGGGGACTGGTTAACAGCACCCCACCTCAACCCCCCCCCCCCCATCACCGACAGCCCCGTGTGGCACTGTTGTCCAGTTTTCTTCACCAGGGCCCATGTCTGGGGTCACAGAGCTGGTGTGAGCCCACTGACCCTCACTGACTGGGCCCGGCGTCCCCGTCTCCTGTGAGGGACCTGTCACCATGGAATCTGGCTCTGCCACTGTCCTCTGGGGGCTGCGTGTCCCTCCTATCCACCCGCGCTAGGGCTCAGGCCTTCCAGGTACCCCTGCAGGAGGAAAGCCTGTGTAGGCAGCACACCATGGGCACTTTTGAGGTGTCTGGGGGGCCAAGCGTCACATCCCCCATCCGAAACCTTTGTGAGCTCCTCACCCCCAAAGGTGGCAGCGCTCCAAGCGTTTTCGAGGCTTTCTGACTTTACCATATAGATTTATCCAGATGTGGGGGAGAGCGAACAGCCGGGGGCGTCCTGGGCAGAGCGGGGGCCTTTCCGGCAGAGGCGACTGTGTCGTGGGCCATGACAAGCGCACATTCATTTGCGATGAGGAGTCCCTCTGGGGACTCTAGGGCGTGTCTGGCGTGGGGAGGTGGCTGGCCTCCTGGGGGTGCAGCCAACCCAGCCCGAATCTCTGAGCAGACAGGCTCCTAGCCCCCAGAGAGGTCTTCAGGGGCCTGGGGTGGAGACCTGGGTGTACCATTTACTTTTTCTTCGGACAGTAAATCTGTTTCCTGAGCAGCAGCAGGGAAATGACTCGTGGGCAGGTGAGGAGGTTGGAGTCAGGGATGAGGTGCTGGTGCCACGTCAGAGGAGCAACCCCTTACAAAGGCTCCCAGAAACCGCGTTTGCGGCGTGAGTTTGAGACCCTGATCCCCCACACGCCCAGTCACAGAAGAGGAGGGCGAAGGGGACGGCTCAGGTCTCGTAGGGGCACCTCTGCAGGGGGAGCCCGTCCCCACGGGCACACACGGGAGGTCCACACCACCTGTGTGCCCCACTGTGTGCCAGCTGCCAGGAAGGTGAATGCAGCCAGCAGAGCGTAAAGGAGAGGAAACAGGCAGAGTTGGGAGCCAGACCTTGCAGGGTGCCCGCTGGGTGGAGCAGCCCTTCCAGCAGGTGGGCGGGCTGCACGGGGCCAGTGTGCCAGCTCTGCCAGCTTGCAGTGTCCAAAAGAATGTTCCAGACAGTGTTCTAGCCCAAAGTTGGTCATCCCCTTTTTATGACTTGGAAAGAAATTTGCAAGGTCATTTAATGAATTCCACCACTCCAGTGTCCCTATTGTACCTGTCCCCGGGTCCTAGGGGCCCAAGCTGATTCCTTCCTAGGAGCAGGTTCTACCACCGCCGTGCCCTTGGCGTCCGCTCATGGCAGAGACGTGGAGCTTTGCTCCGCGGAGGCCAGTGCATTTCCATCCACAGCTCTGAAGAGGAAGTGAAGGCACTTGCAGTTCAGAGCAGGGGCCATAGCGTTGCCTTAGATTCAGTTACAGCATGTCACGGTGTGGGTCCCTGGAGGCCTTATGTCAGGGAGGTCCCGAAACCCTTGGTGGCCCTGAGAAGTCACTTCACCAAGGCGCCTCAGCGTGCCTATCTGGAAAGTGGTCCTGGCTCTCACTCGGGCTGTTGCACTGAGTGAGTGAGACTGACCCGCAATGGCAATCTGCAGTCAGTGAGCGAGCCTGGCTGTGTGGGGGGTCCCACTGTCAAAGTCACGGCCTCTGTCCTCAGCTGTCACCCAAAAGGGTAGCAGGGTGGCAGGTGGAATGACCGCCCCAAAGGCTGCTGTGCCCTGGTGACTTGTGCCGCCCGGATTCTGTGGTGTCCTGGGTGTTGCAGGATGGTTAGTGTGATGGATGCCATAGCACCCTCCACCCCGAGCTGTGACAACCCCAAGTGTTTCCAGATGTGGCCAAATGTGTCCTCTGGGCAGCATAGTCCCTCCGGCTGAGAACACAGGACTTACATAGGAGCTAGTGACCCCCTTTTCCAGCTTCTTTCTTTGGAACAGTTTCCTCTGGGTCCCTCAGATGGCTTTGCTCTCTGCCATGACAAGGTGTCCCAGGGGACCTGTGTGGCCTGCAGACTCCCACGTGCCCAGGTGCCAGCTGTGCCCGGCTCTGCCTGTCCTGTGCCCGGCCCTCTAGAGGTCTCCTACTGCATGTGCAACCCTGGTCCATCCCAGCACCAGGAGAGAATCTTGTGCCGAGTGGCCCATCCCGTTCAGGGAGGATCTGGGGGTGGCATTGTCGGTGGGCTCAGGGCCAGGCTGGTGATCTTACCCACACAGCCCCCGGCCCAGGCATCGTCGTCCCTTCTTTATTCAAAGGATCTGGCCTGCAGCCCGTTTGGGGCTCCCCAGGTTTGTCCTGAGGCCATAATGCAGGTGTTCAGGAGACCGTAGAAGAGACGTGGAGAGGGGACGAGAGTCCTCCCTGCCACTCTGCACCCCTTCCCGCCCTCCTCTACAGCCCTCGGTGCGGCCGAAGGGGGTCAAGTGTGTGACCCACCCTCTGGGTGGCCGAGCAGGTCCCGGGCCCTTGAGGTGAAGCTCGGCCCCCGTCCAAACCTGGGGCTGTGACAAAGCGGGGAGCATGGGGCCCAGATAACACGTGGGAGCGTGGCCAGCCTGACCACTGCTGTGGCTTCTCCCCACGCCCCATCGTGGACGTGGAAAGTCTTGGCGAGCGGAAAGGGGCTCGGGCATGCTCTTCCTGGGACTGGTTTTCTGTTCACATAAACTGGCTTTAACTTTTATTCAGTGTGAGGGTCGTCATTTCCATGGTCAGGGTGGTGACATTCCAACCGACCCCCCGGTACCCACTGTCTGCGTGGAGGTTCAGAAGCTCCTGCTGACAGGGTGCTTTGGGAATTCCGAGTGGACTCAGAAGGGAGCGCTCTGTGCTGCACTGGGTGAGTGGGTGGGGATGACAGCAAATGACATTTGAATGTCTTAGTCAAAAATACGGGAAAGTTTTGGCTCTCGTGACAAGAAGACTAAGCGTTGATCTGGGAAGGGTTCCTACCTGAGCAGAAAAGGGACAAGGCGAGAAGGACCTGAAATAAACCTGAGACGGGGGTTTACCAACCATGGTCACACTGGAAAATCACGGGAGTCCTGAGAGTGTCTTGTGTGTGGCAGCAGAGAATGCAGCCCTGCCGAGGCTGTCCCAGGTCCTGACAGGGAGGTCCTGACCTCCACGCCTGCCCGGTGGTGCCCTTGGGCAGACCGGAGCCAGCCGGGCTCCCTTTCCTGGCGAGGTCTCTGAAGGTCACGTCCCTGCCTGGGCTCCCCTTGGAGAGCCGGGCAGGCAGCCAGAGCTGGGTGGGGGCGTGGCTGTGCACTCGGCTCCTGTACTTGTTGGCGGAAGCTTATAGGTGCAGGTGGAAGTGCAGCACCCAAGTGGAATGTTCTGGAAGCCCAAGTTGGGAGCTCCTCTGAACCACAAATAAGGCACCTGCTGCTCTGGGCCCTGCATTGGGATTGACACCAGGAGCCTCAGGGGGCCCCACCCCACCCACAACCCCCAGCAGAATCCCCCCCACCCGGAGTTCTCAGCCGAGGAAATGCCTCCAGAATTTTCCAAACTGGCCCAATAACAGGCTGTGCTAAGGCTGATGTTCTAGAAAAGTGGCTGCAACTGGCGCCTTCTAACCCTGCAAGGTGAGGTGGGGGTTCCAAAAGGTGCCCTGCGGATTGTTCCCAGGCTTCTTCTCCCTTCGCAGGGTTCCTATGTGACCTGGAAAGCATCGCAGCACTTTCTAGAGACTTTAGCAAGAAGACCTGTGCCACTTTGAGGTCACTTTTCTTTCTCAACTACAATCAGTGACCGTTAGTATAACCGTGTTTTAAAAAGTAACCCAGGTATGCGTGTCTAGAACGTGAATACACTGAAGGAAGTTACAATACCAGAAAACAGTGTTCTATATGCCCCATAATTCCCGTGGTGAAATCTTGTTGTCGTGAGCTTGCGGGGGCCAGATGGCACCAATGGCAAGCCTGGCTTGCGGGGCCCTTGGAGGTGTAGGCGTCACCTACCTGATGCTTCCAGGGCTGAGCTGTGACACTGAGGGATGCTCTCCCTGTGACAGATGGGGAAACTGAGGCCCAGGAAGCCGGTGCGTCCTGCAGACTCATGAAGGGGCCCCAGCAGGCTGAGAATCGAGGCCCCCACCCAGCGGCCAGCACTGCGGGCGGCCTCATCCTGGGGGTTACAAAAGATTCAGAGGCGTGTCTGTCTGTTCTTTCAGTTCCAATCTCAGTAGCCTTAGCCACACATATAGGTTGATAAAATATTTCCGAGACACACTTGGAAGAACAGATACTATTTTGTATGTCGAAGGGATCAGAGTTAAAGAGAATTTGCTGTTGGTATATGTCCTGATTCACAGGGCGGGGAAAGGTACATGCCTGACCTCTAGACGCATATTTGTTTATTCACTCATTAGGTACATATTTATTTATTCGCTGATTAATATGTATTTATTTACTTATTTGTTCATTAGGTAATTATCCTTTAGACATAGTTTATTCATTCACTTAAGTGTTTGTTTATTAATTCATTAGATATATAGTTGTTTGTTCATTAGATGTATTTATTTATTCACTCACACACTTGTTCATTCCTTCATTAGACATATGTTCCTTTACTCCCTCATTCCTTGGATATATACTATTTAGAGCCTGCCGTCTGCCAGGTCCTGGCTGGTCACCCACAGCCAGTGGGTGGCTGCTTTCCTTTTGCCAGCCAACCAATCAGAGAGTAGTGTGAGTCACTTCCTGAAAGTGCCTGCGTCCCCCTTGAATGGGAGTTGTAGAAAGGACTGACTGTGCGTGTCTTCTAAGGGCCCCGCTCGCCAGTTTGAAAAGCCGTGCCCGGGTCTGTTTCGATGCGCGTCGCAGGTGGGCTGTGAGGGCTGCTTGAGTTGGAGCCTCAGTAGGGTCGCATCTCAAAAACAAGCTGTGTTTGGCTCCATTCGTCCTCCTGCTTGTGATTTTGGGGACTCTGTCCCCAAGGGCTCGGCCCTGTCCTTGGTCTTCCAGGGAGCGGTGTGAGGCCGCTGGCCGCAGCCACAGGAGCAGTGCTGGCCACCGTCGGTCCGTTCCACCCGCGTGGCCTGTCACTTCGGCGTATCAGCCACCAGCCAGTTGTTCCTTGGAGAACAACAACCGTGCAAGAAGCGGCCCAGGGTGCCTGCACATGTGCGTTCAAGGTTGCCTTGGCGCCGTGCTGTGCAGCCAGGACCTGAGCGGACCGTGCGAGTGGGCGAGGGTGTGTGTGCCCATCCTCCTGCACGGCCGCCTCGTCACGGGGCAGATTGGGCAAAACATGAAAGAGGAGCCAATAAATAGTTTCCTACCTTGTGCTGATAATGGGAGGGCTCTTTAGATTGATTAATCCTCACGCTGCCCCTGGACGTCAGTTTGGGAGTGACAGTAACAAGCGTCGCCGGGCTCGGCTAATTTGCACGGCATTCAGCATCCCGTGAAAACCCCTCCGAGCTGCGGAAGGGCCGCTCGGAGCTCGGCCTCATTCAATGGGGGGTGATACGCTGGGAAAGGGGCCAGTTTGCACAATGCCCAAAAGAGCAAATTGGCGGAAGCTTTGTTCTTCCTTTTTTCCCTGTCCCTTTCATGCGGTCCTGCAGTAGTTAAGCCCCTCATTTGTCCCCGCCGGGAGCTTAGGGCTTGGGTCACCCTCGGGGCTGCCTTTTCAGGTGATCTCGACACCCCCCTGGCCCTGGCCCTGGCCCTGGCCCTCAGGAGAAGGTGGGGGCAGGGCAGCCTGAGGTGGGGCCACAAAAGGAATTCTAGGCGTCCAGGCCTGGATGGGGACCCCGATGGGGGACAGCGGAGGCGGCCTGAAGCTTACCCTCACTCTTTCCTGCTGCAGGGCCTCTCAGAGGTCCTGGCTGGAAATCTGTCCTTCTGGAGTCTTGTAAGATGGAGTGAAGGTTCCAGCTTGTCCCCTGGCTCCCACTGCACTGCTGTCTTACTTGCCACAATATAGGGGTTCACCACAAATTAAAATGAACCAAGCTGTGTCCCTTTGGCTCCCCCCAGATTCGCTGATTATTGCTCTGTTCCTGGTCCATCTGGCCTCTGCCCCCAGCTCTGTCCTCTCCCTGGAGCTCAGCATCAAAAGGGCAGCTTTTAAGTCTCCTGCTTGGTAGGCCGACCTGGTTCTCCTTCCTGGGACAGGGCCCCAAGCATTTGCTATATTGTGTTTCTTGGGTACTCTTTTAAAAGCACCCTACCAGCAGAGCCATGTGCGGGAACTCGGGAGACCTGCCCAGCAATAGGATGGGTGTCACCTGAGGAAGGAAGGGGCAGTCCCCTCATTCACTTGCCACGTGCTTCCTTGGAAGGACTCACTTGCAGAGAATCATATCCCTCGTGCGCTGGCAGCCCCTCGTCTGCCAGAAAGGAAACACCACAGCCACCAGCACCGACAGATGCATTTGCAGGTCCCCAGATAGCCAATAAACACGGCTCGTTTGGAGGTAGGGTAGAGAAGGGAACACCTTCCTATATCTTTATGAATTAAACATGGCAAGTCCATCACGTCACGCACACACCCATGGTTGCTTTTTTTGCTGACATAAATAACCCCACCTGTCCTGTTGGGAAGAGGGTTTTGCGGGGCAGGATGGCAGGACCCCAGTTGTCTGCTCAGCTGTTATAATTATAAAATTGTAATGACTGTAATTTGCCACTTAGCCTTGTCACTGGCTGGGAAGCCACAGAGCTGTGCAGGATGGTACGCGGCGTCCCAAGTTTGGGGTTTGGTTGTGTGCTTTCTGTCCCACTGAGGAGTCCGTTGTCGCTTGCCCACGGGGTGCAGGCATCTGACCGTGATGGCCTCTCGAGGGAAGGCTCATGCTTGTCAAAGTGGGGGCTGGTAGACGGCAAGTTTGTTCACAAGATGCTCTGAACACCTCGTGTTCTAACCTGGTGTTTGCTCAGGACGCCAGGGAGGCTGAGCTGTGCCTGGGATGTCAGGTCCACCTAAGGTCACCCACAATCAAAGTCACAGCCAGGGTTGTAGATGGAGGCCTCACGAGGCCACGCTGCACGCTCCCCGGAGGCCTCATGGCCCCACATGAATCCTGCAATTCCAGATCGTTATCAAGGCCGCATGGCCTGGTCCATTAATTCAGAAGCACGCGGGGCAGAGGGAGCGGCTGGTGAACCCAACGGAACGGCCGGTGAGCTGCACCTGGACACACATCCGCGTCCCGTGTGGTCACCTGGGCAGACTTGTCTGGAACCCACTGTTCTTGTTCCATCACAGCCCCCGTTCTGGAGGGTGCACAGCCAGCCCAAAGCGTTCAATACTGCCCAAGTTTCCTGTAAAAAGTTTATTACCAAAGGGGACAAAAGATAAAGAGGCGAAATGGTTTCCTTACACACACAACTGTCTTTCACTTCATTCTCTTGTTAAAACCATACACTTCTAGACCTGAGGGGGGCCTGACACACTGGCAACTTTCACCCCCACCTCTCCCCTTCCAGGCAGAAATTGTGCTTTTTCAGTCCCAGTGGGGCAGGGAGCTTAGAGTGATGGCGGCTTTTGACAGCTGATTGCCTTCCAAAGCAGGTGCACTAGTCAGCCCGGCTGGTCCCGGAACCCCAGCCCATGGCAGGATGGCAAAACCATCTCGCAGGGGCAGGAACAGCTTTACCCCGAGTGCCAGCATCTCCACGCTCTTCCTTTATTCCGAGCAGCGTGCTGGGCCCCTGCCGGGCTCCTGGCCCAGGCCTGGCTTTTTCCATATCAGTCAAGAGATGGCCACAGATAGGGAGATGGTGACCACAAGCATGACGTTGGCCAAGGGGAGCTGGTGGACGCAGGTTCCTTCATCAGCGGGTCCTAAGGCCCTGGTGGGAAGCTGTGGGCATCCGTCCCCAGAACCTTCCCTCAGGGCCCTTTGATCTCAGAGGTCAGCAGCATCAGGCCTGACACGGGGGACCTGTGCAAGCAGGTTGTATGGTCAGTTGTGGGGGGCATTCATTTCAGCCGACTGTGCTGCCATCATAAGGCCATTCAAAGACTCCATGCCACCTGCGGACCCGTCACTGTGCCATTAGTCTTGGTGGTTAGTCCTGAGCTGTGGGCTGAGGCTTCCGTCACCCCACGTGTTCTTCCCTGTTACTAAACATACGTAGTAAGTAGGTAAACGGTAGAATAGAACGGGATGGGGCTGGGTGGGACGGGACAGAAAGACCAGACCCTGTCTGGCCTGGCAGGGAAGCTTTGGACCTTCAGGACCACAGTGGCTGGCTTCTGAGTGTGGGCAAGGCGACAGCGTTCCCTTAGAAGCACCATTCGGGGCCAGCCCCCCTCCACGGGGATGAGCGTGTTTGAGGGGGTGGGAGCAGGCCGGTGTGGGCAGGTGCCCCCAGCACGGTGGCTGCAGCTCGCGCGTCCTGGGTCCCCTCCTGGCGCCCCATCCTTGGGGGACCTGTCTGGTGCCCGACCCTGGAGCTGGTGGCTCCAGGCCCGTGCTTCCCCCTATGCCCTTTTCCACTGGGCGTGGAAGGATGGCCGTGGCCTTCTCCCTGCCAGCCCCTGCCCTCCGCCTCGGGGTGCCCTCGGGCCTCTGGTTCCCCTTGGCTCTCACAGATTCTGTCCGTGTCCGCACCCTCATTAATCAATGTCAAGCACGACATCGGCAACAAGGCCTGTATTCTTCAGCGGCCCCCTCAGCCTCACACATCCCATTGTCCCGGGCCGATTCAGATGGCAAGAAAACAGCCTATGCAGCACATAAAAGAGATGAGACAAAAATGAAAAGAATCGAGGCAGAAAAAAGAGGAGGCATTTTTCCCCCTGAAACACTCGAATAAGTAGCCGGCAATGATAATTTAAATTATTCATACATTTATGAAAACATCCATTGAAAAGTGAAGTGTATGATGGTCTTTGTCTGTTTTCCTTGTCTCTTGTTTGGGATTAATCTTTACTGTAACCCGGGCCGGCCGTGCCCCCCTCACAAAGGCCACTCTCTCTTTCCATGGGAAAAATGTTCGGCACATCCCAAGGAAAAGTCGGGGGGGACCCGTGCCGATGTGGCAGTTGCCAGGCCCTCAAGACGCTGGATGGGCTATGTCCAAATAGTGTCCGATGAACAAAAAGCCCGGAGTGGTTCTCACGTCTGTGTCGGGGCAGTGACACATCCGTGCCATGGGGCTGGGAGCTGAGTGGCCGCGGCCGCTGCAACCGGAGCATGCGCACTGATCCTGCAGCCCCTGGTCCCCCCCCCCCCCCCCCCCGCGGAGAAGCATCAAAGCGTTCTCCTCCACGTGACAGCCGCCTGGGAGGGCCCTGCGAGGGCACACTCCGTCCCGGCAGTGGGGCTTCTGGGTGGCTGTCACCTGCAGGATGGGGGCCCTAGATGGCAGACCCTGTACCTGTCATAGAGAATGGTGATGGGGGGGGGTACCTGCGTCTGCCCAGACCCGGAGGAGGAGCCATGAGCCACGCTGTCCCTAGGCCGTGTCTGGCCTCATGAAAAGAAGGCTCGGGCCCAACTGTGAGGCCAAAGACGGTTAAGTCAGTCTGATATCAGGGAGAGGGGAGTGGGGCCGGCAGATTGCTGGCCGTCAGACCACCATCACCTCCATCTGCCCCAGCTCCCCACGCCTCCCTGTCCTTTCTGGGGGCCACCGCTGTCCCCAACAGCCTGAAGCCACCACCTAGGATGGTGCTGCTTCCGCTATGTCATTAAGCTCGGTGTCCAACTCTGTTTCTAGTCGGAATGTCGCAAGGAGGAAAAGAGAAAGAGCCAGAAACGTCGTTTTTATGGAGTCCCCTCCCTCCAGCGCTCCCCGATCCAAGTTTTGGAATTTTCAAAGCGTATTCCAAACCGGGATAAAGAGGCCCGCAGAGGAATTCTCCCCTGAGCGGGTTTCACTGGGAAGCTGTGGCTGTCGGTTGTGGGGAGCCGTCGGGCAGCCATTTCTTTTCACTGGAAAGGACCCAGAGCTGCCTGAGCTCTGCAGCCCATGTACGTGACAGCTCCAGGCTTGGGCTGCACAGGGGGAATTTGGTAGGTCTAGTGATGGGGACACACAGAAGACTCTCTTGGGCCAGAAAACCCCGCCGAGGCTGTCGGGTACCCCCACCCCCACTTGCCCAGACTTATTTGGTCTGGAATGGGAGCTGGGACCCATGGGAACAGCCCTCCTGGTGGGATTTACAGCCTCTGTGGTTTGGGGCCAGGTCAGAGCCCAGAGGAAAACCGCTCCTTCCTGCTCCTTAGTCGGGGGGAATAGGAACCCCAGGACAGCTGCAGCACAGACGAGTCCCGTGGGGACTTGGCCGGGACGTGGAGGGCTCGCTATGGTTGTGGAGGGGGACTCGGGCCTCCAACCAGTGACTGCAACCCACCAGTGACTTCCAAGAGCAAACTGCTGTCACCGAAGTCGCTGTTTCTATTACCGGGTCCCTGTGCAGCTCATCCTGGTAGCTCTTTTCTCTCTTTTTTCTTATTTTTTCAAACATTGGGAACGTTCTTGAGGGACTTGGCCTGGTTTCCTCAAGTTCTCGCAAGTTCCATTTTGGACTGGCTGAGATGCCCTCTCTTCTGCCTGGAAGTATCAGGGACGCTGTCTGCCTCTCTCCCCACCACTGTCCCCCCAAACAAGGTGTTGGGGGCCCTCTGGCTCTGTGGCCCTGTCCCTCCTCCCCCTCGCCTTCCTCCCTCCTCCGCCACCAATGTTGGGGTCTGGGAAGGTAGCCAAATGCCACCGAGGACACTGCAGCAATAAATCATCTCTCATCCAACATCTGCAGGCCCCGGGGGCAGCCCCTCACTGCTGCTGACCCCCCACACCCGGCCCCCTCTGACAAAACACCTATTGTCGTGGCCGAGTGAAGAAGACGCGTTTCCACTTACAAAGAACCTCTGAGGCCAAGTGTGGACTGCCAAGGGAGGTGCCTGGCTCTCGGCAGGGAGCCCAAGGCACACTCTTTCTTCCTCCTGCTTCGTACTTTTCCTCTCTCGTGGGGGTCCCCCAAAGCCTTTCATTCGGCTTCATATTCACATAAAGACATCAAGAAAAAAACTCAGCAGAAAGAATTATTAGGCATGGCTGTCAAATGCTTTATCAGAAAAACAGGGAGGGGGAACAGGGTAACCCTTTCCGCGCTGGCCCAACCGGCTTGATTCCTAAGAGACCCTGGGTGTCCCCAGGGAGCAGGGCCACCTCAGAGCACAGGGACGGGCCACCGGTCGACACCACACAGGTATGCACACTGCCGCTCAGATGTGCACGCGGGTGCAGGTGTGTGTTTGTGCACAGGTGGGTGTGCACCGGTCTACTTATCAGCAGATTTCCGAATCGCTGCATAGGAACTAAAGGTCCAGGCCCACTTTCCTTAGGAAGAGATGCTCGGGCCCTTCCATGTGGCTCGTTCTTTGTCCAGTCAGCACAAGAGGCTTCCTTTCCTCTTCCCCGCGGTGGGGGCCTCTGCCCCTTTTCCCCCGGCACAGGGGGCTTCTCCACCCTTGGAACTGAGGTGTGGCTGAAACTAGAAGCCCCTGGAGGCCAGAGGACGTCCTCCCCCCAGGCACACGCCAGGGCATGGGTGGGCGATCCTGGGCACAGGGGTGCCGACATCAGATAACCTAGCTGGCTTTCTGCAGACCACGCTTAGGGAACGTGTGGGTGGCCTGGGCCATTAAGCCCCGCGTGTCTGCTCCCTCGCCCCCGCAAAGGCTTTCTCACCAGGTCCCTCTAACATGGTGTTGCCACCTGCCCAATCCTACAGGTTTCCTGGCGGAGGGAGCCCAGGATGTGAGGGACGCGGGTGGGTCGGAGGGGAGCTGCATGCATGTGTGGGGGGGGGCACGGCCTCCAGGAGGCGCCTTAGAATTCGCGGGGAGGGACACCCCAGGGTGTGTGTCGCCTCAGGATGCGTTTTTCAAGGCAGCCTCCTGAGGCACAGAAACCGAAAACCGCATGCCTACAAACGGCTCCCTCGGCAAACATTTTTATTTCCAATTAGCAAAAGAAAAATTGCTAATTTGCTGCAGTTGGACCCGGCTGACGTCTCAATCTGCAGAGTGTCAGTGAAGTGAAAGGAAACGTCTCGCACTGCGCCGCAGAGAGAGCCTTTCCAAAGGGGGTCAGGGCGGCAGGCCCAGAAAGCAGATTGACTGGCCACAGCGCTAAATTACTCACACAAGACACACATTGTCTGCCGTGCCAGCTCCCAGAGGACCTGCTTTCTCATTCTTCCCCCTCGGAGTCTGGGCGGGGGAAGGGGTCCGAGCGTGGGAGGCCAGGGCAGGGGCTGGCGTGCCTTTGGAGGGGCAGGGTCATCTTCGGATCGGAGAGCGGCAGAAGCTGGGTTAATGATTGCCCAGGCCTGTCTGTGGTGTTGGGGAACAGGACGATAAAATTATCCCGGAGCCCGGCCGCGGCTCTGCGCCCGGCAGATTCAGTACCAGATAATGTCCATGGGAGTTAATAGCTGAACGGGCCCAGGGCAGGGGCTGGCTCTGACGCTGCTCGTCAAGGCAACGAGGGCCGCCCCCTCCCTGTGTCCTGACTGTGCCCTGAGCAGCTGATAGGGGCAGTGAGGGGGGGGGCTCCTCCTTGAACCTCAGGCATCGCATCGTGTCCCCAATATGAGTGGAGCTTCACTGCGTCTCCCAGAAAAGCAGGATGCCTTGTGGCCTGGAGGACATGAAGATCCACGGGGTCGGCATAGAATGAGGCTGTGGGACAGGGGCTCCTTGGGGAAATAGAAGGCGGCCATGCTGGCCACAGATGTCTGGCGCTGAGGTAGTAATGAGCCGCCCCTGAAAGCCATTGACCACGTAACCTCAGACAGTAAAAGCCTCCGGGTGAGGTCTGGAGGACAGGACCGCCTGCCTCTCCAGACAGGAGGCTCCTTCTGAACAGACATTCATTACGTGCCCACAGGAGCCGGATGAAAGCACCTCGTCCCTGCGCTCAGCCCACACGGGCTCTCCCTCTGCTGGACTTCCTCCGGTGTCCACGGTTCTGACCCCTGCCCGTCCTCAGTGGGTGGTGGCCCAGGTCAGGGAGCAGCACCGGCGGGCTGGGGCTGAGCAAGCTGGGACCTGCGGCAGGTGCCAGACTCCACTGTGCTCGGGCCCTGCTGCCCGCTTAGGCTGCCCGTGGTTCTCCTCCGCCTGAAATGCCGGGGGTGGCGACCTCCGAATGGTCTAGAAGGGCCCAGATTAGAAGCAGTTCTGATGGAGTTCCACAGCCGCTGGGCGATTGGCCGTGCAGAGACCAAGGTGGCCCAGAGGTGCAGAGACAGACCCCCAGAGACCGACGCGCTACTCTGAGGGGAGAGGGTCCTTCCCGTGACCTCTTAGAGACAGGCACCGGGGCAAAAAAGGACAGCTAGCTTGGCCAGGCCCAGCCCTGGGAAAACCACCACCAACCCCAGCGAAGCTGGCATCTGTCAGCCACTCAACATGCAGTGGTTGGAGCATCCACGCCTGCAAGGGCACTGGACACACAATCAGGTCAGGCAGACCCTGAGTGGGGAGCAGGCACCATTTACAGGCAGACGACTGTGATGGCTGGGGCAAGGGCCACGTCCTGGAATGCTCGTTGGCCACTGTGGATATCTGCTTCAGACCCGCCATATGCGATCTGGCCTGGAAAGAGATGTTGGAGAACGTTTGGCCAGGGCCCACTGCCTCTGTCTCATTCTGATCATCAGGAAACAGCCGCTGGGCTGAGAAAGCAGAGGCCCGGACTTGGACGCTCCAGGTACCAGTGCATGGTCTCCTGCTGTGTGCCCTCAGACAAGTCACTTGACCTCTCTGAGCCTGTGCCTCCCAGGGTCAGGGAGACGATCAAACTGGATAATGTATGTGGGACTTTTTTTTGGCAAGATATGAAGAGCTGCCTGGATGCGTTGTCTTTGTGCAAATAAGGGGAGAGTGGCGGAGCCTGTATTGTGCAGAACCCTTTGTCCCGAGTGGGCCCAGTCTATCAGCACTGTATTTTCTTCAGTAAAAATAAAGAGTGACGGCCCGGGCCATCAATCATGGAAAGGGCTGGCCTCAGATGTACGATGCCCACAGCACTCTCCCCACGGAGCACAGGCAGGACGGGCGTTTTGCATTCGCCCTTCTCCTCTCGGCCCCTCCCCACTCGGCCCTGAGCTGTCTGTCCACAGCCTGAGCGCCAGCGGACACACACACACACGTGCCTACGTGCACACGCAGTGAGCACACGCATGCAGCCAGCACAGAGACAAAGCACTCGTATGTACTCGTGCACCCTCCTAGAGAAGTTGCCCTCCTCTCATTCTGAGGCCCAGGCTGGGGGCCCCTCCGAGTTTCCTGGTATGGAGAGTTTTCAGGAAAACCTGAGAGGACAGAGCACAGACAGGAAACCTCAGGAAGCTGGCTTGTCACTGTTTCTTGGGCCCCAACAGAGGCCCTCGGACCCGGTGCTGGTGCCCCGTGAGGACAAGGGAGGCTGTCACAGATGCACCCACAGGGCCCAGCCCAGGGCGAGGTGCCATCACCTTGATCAGGTCCCCTGGGCCATCTCCCCGCAGAGCAAATAGCCCAGGTGTGAGAGCTGACAGCTCAGAACTAACTGCTCGCAGGATGCAAGCTGTCCCCAGGCTGGCAACCCCTGCTCTGGAAGCCCAGGCCCCACGCAGGCCCGAGTGCTGGGGTGCCAGTGTCCTGGGGAACACCTCTCTTTCCCTCTGCCATGCAGTGTGGGGGCTCTCAGCCCGTTGTCGACCGTCTCTCCTTTCTTGGTGACTTCAGGTGGTGGAAGCTGCTGGCCCTGCCTGCAGACAGTGCTGTCACATTCTAGACCCCTGCCAAGCAGGCCTCGCCCCCCAACTGCTGCATAGGACAGGGCCTGCTGTCCGTCCCAGCTGAGCCCCAGGGTCACGGGGAGATTTTACACTACTGTCCGGGCTATCCTTGCCCACACCCGGGACCTGAGACTGGGCTGGGCCCAGGCACCAGCATTTTGCAAAGCCCCTGGATATTTCCAGTGGGCCTCCGGGCTGAAGTTGGCTGAAGAGGGAATGAGAACCAGAGTTCCCGCCCCACGCTGTGGCCACGACAGGGTCTGTGCCTGTCCTGCACCCACCTGTGATTTCCCCGCTGATGGTTTCCAAGCCCCGGTGTTTGGGCATTTTGCATTCTAAGGGGACTGAGAAAAAGTTCAGCTTGCCCACCAGCTATTACAGCCTGGGGCAAGGGCAGCTTGAGGGGAGTTCAGACTGGCCAACAAAGCCACAGCTCCAGCAGCTTCCAGAAGTGAGTGTGTGCCTCGGGTCACTGCCCACGGGTGTTCCGTCTGCCTCGGGTCACCTGCCCACGGGTGTTCCGTCCGCCTGGGGTCACTGCCCACGGGCGCTCCGTCCTCCTCGGGTCACCTGCCCACGGGTGTTCCATCCGCCTGGGGTCACTGCCCACGGGTGTTCCGTCCGCCTGGGGTCACTGCCCACGGGTGTTCCGTCCGCCTGGGGTCACTGCCCACGGGTGTTCCGTCCGCCTGGGGTCACTGCCCACGGGTGTTCCGTCCGCCTGGGGTCACTGCCCACGCCTGTTCCGTCCGCCTGGGGTCACTGCCCACGGGTGTTCCGTCCGCCTGGGGTCACTGCCCACGGCTGTTCCGTCCGCCTGGGGTCACTGCCCACGGCTGTTCCGTCCGCCTGGGGTCACTGCCCACGGCTGTTCCGTCCGCCTGGGGTCACTGCCCACGGCTGTTCCGTCCGCCTGTGGTCACTGCCCACGGGTGTTCCGTCCGCCTGGGGTCACTGCCCACGGCTGTTCCGTCTGCCTGGGGTCACTGCCCACGGGTGTTCCGTCCGCCTGGGGTCACTGCCCACGGCTGTTCCGTCCGCCTGGGGTCACTGCCCACGGGTGTTCCGTCCGCCTGGGGTCACTGCCCACAGGTGCACCGTGTGCCTGAGGTTACCTGCCCATGGGTTCTCTGACTGCCTGGGGTCACCTGCCCACAGGTGTGCCACATCTGCCAGTGCCCAGGTGAAGCCATAATGACCCTCCCTGCCTCTGCCTCTGCCAAAATAAAGGCCTCTTTCTGCTGTGAGGACACTATCACACAGACGCAGCCTGGCTAATTTTAACCAGGGCACAGATAATAACAGTGCTGCGAGCAAACGTTGCTATCGATTTTTGTGGGGAGCAAACGTTTCTTGAGTTTATAACACCTGTTATCTTCTGACTCACAGAAGGGACGCTGATGAGCCGAAGTTCATCTTCTGTCTTGGCTCCTTCCCCAGGCCCCACACACGTGTGGAATACACTCTCTCCCCCTGGGCACAAACGTTTTTGTTTTAATTGTGACAAAACAGAAAGGCATTTGGGGCATCAGAGTATGTGGTGGTAGATCTAGAATAAAATGGTTTGGATTTTCTCTTTAGGTCAGATTACGCTCGCCTAAGACCTGCTTTCTGTCCTGGGTTGTTAGGGAAATGCCCCATGAATGTGAATATTTGGACCACATGTCAATATCGCAGCCCCAGGAACAAATTTCTCAGTACATCACAGCCCCGGTGCAAAATGCCACCTGGGCACTCGTACCCAGCACACTCAGCCGTGGCAGCAGGACAGCAGAGGTGCAGCCAGAAGGAGCCGGCCCTGCTTCTCAGCCCGCGGTTTGTCACCTCGTTGCTTTTCTCAACTCGAAATCCCGTAAGCGGATGAAAGAGAAGGCCGGAATCCCAACTGCACTGGAGGCCTTCACTCCTTCTTCAAATATTAAGATAAAAGGGTGTCACTTTTCAAAATGTTAAATATAATAGAAAATCCATTGCTCCCATCAGGTGATTTGTCTTTAAGCGAAGCCCCAGTGTCAGGGAAAGAGGCCACAATGCATCAGTGCACCCTGCCCCTCAAATAGATAATCAATTTCCCTGAAAGCATCAATAATCAGAGTGGACATTTATGGCCCCTCGGATGGTTTATCTTTGGGGCTGGGGACAGCGGGGCCATGATGAATACCAAATCTTCCAGGGAACACAATTAAATGCGGTTAGGATAAAGGATTTTATGTCATGCACAAAAAAAGCAATCAAATTCATAATTGAACTGCATTGCATGAAATCTGCTAGAAATAAATATCACACCCCAAGCATAGCCCCCGAGTCCCCGTGTTACAGGCCAGGGGACAGTGTTCCCAGCGCTGCAGTCATTCATCCCTCCCGAGGCCTCGGCCGGCCCCTCTCCTGCTGGCTCTCTGTACCACTCCCACCTTGCAATGCTCGGGCCACGTGGCCACTTCTAGTGGGGAGAAGATGCTTTGCGGCTCTGAGGTGGCTTCAGCGGGGCGGGCATCAGACTGTGTGCACTCGCCCGGCCCCTTCAGGGCTGGTGGGTCCCGTGCCTCAGAGCAAAAGGCTGGTGTGGCCAAAGGGCGTCACCCACCTAGCTGGTCACCGGGGTTCTGGGTGGGGGCACCGTTAGTTCCGGTTCAGGTCTGTTTGGACTTCATGAACTTGATTTTCGAGAGAGCCTTGAAAATGTTAGCATTTAAGGTCATATACACTTGGCAAAACATGGCTTTTAGTTTGGGAGGGAAAAAAGGCATAAAGGGCACTTGGACACAAAACAGCTCCTTAAAACAGCATTTTGATGAGTTAAGTATAAATAAATCAGAAACACACGGATTTCATTTCCTTTAAAATACCCGCGGGCTCAAACACTAGCGGGAAAAGTGCCTGGCAAACGGCGGTTTGGGATTTTGACAAACCCAAATATTTTGAAGAGGTTTCTGAAATGTTTGCACCCAGGTCTCCTCGTCTGCCCTACCTTCCGTGAGCAGCCGGTGGCCTCCTCCCCACCTGTCTGCGACGGGCAGGCTGTCCGTGCCTGTGTGCATGCGTGTGTGTGTGCATGTGTGTGCATGTTCTGTGTATGCACACGGGCTCACGCAAGCATGCAGAGGGAAATAAAAGCAAGGGAGATCTGAAAAGAGATGAGGCTTGGAGACTTAAAGAATTCTAACTTTACTTTAACATGGAATGGAAAAAAAGTGAAAACCCTGCTTTTCAAGGAGTTGAAAAAAGGCTCCATGTAAAGCAGGCACTGGAATGAAGTCAGGGCTGGCGGCTGCTGCCCAGACAGGCTCCGCCCCCAGAAGTGTCCGCTCCCACAGACAGAGCTCCGTGGGAGGAGCCTGGGAGAGCCAAACGGGTGGGCACGGCACAGAGCGGCCGGAAGTGCTGGCACCGGACACTGAAGGGTGATCTCTGCCTCTGCAGGAAGAAATCGAGTTCTGTGCAGTGATGTCCCTTCACCTGTGCCACAGGGGCAATGGTGACGGCCGGCGGGGATCACGGCCAGGGCCACTGCAGGACACGGCTGGCCTGGGTAGCGTGGGCAGGACCCCATAGGCCAGCAGGTTCAAGGACACTGACAAAACAGCAGCTTCCTCCTTCAGGTAGCTCAGATGCCAAGAAGGAAAGCGGAGACCACACCTTCCTTGCTGTCCAGAACTAGGGGGTGGCCAGTGGGGGTGCTCTGGGGAGCCCCTGGTTATGAGTTTGCTGGGCTCCCTAACGAATAGAATAAATACCACTAAAACAAGAGCTGGTCAGTTTTGCTGACCCGAGAAGTGCCGGAAGTTGCTCAGATTCTCAGAGCTCGCATGCACTGCTGCATCTGGGGCTTCCACGGGACGCAAGAGCGGCCAAGACCTGTGGTTCTGCCATCGTCCCCCCACGGGCTCTCCTGGTGCACCCGCAGCCCAACACTCAGACTGGACCGAGCCAAGTCTCGGTTGCCTGCGCTACGCGGCCTGAGCTCTTATCTAGAACAGCGAGTCCCATCTTGCAGGCCGTCTCCGCGTCTCCAACACTGAACTGCTCGCCCAGAGACGTAAACAGAAACGCTGCCCGGTGGAGGCCCGCCCTGAGACATCCTTTCCCGCAATGTTCCTTTTGGCTTCTGATCAGAAAAAGAAAAAAAACTCGCAATCAATACTCAAAGTTGGATTTTGAGATTTTCTGCAGAGTTGGGCTGGGAGCATTTAATAACAAGCCTCCTTAGGGCTCGGCCCCCACATTTATAATAAAAGTAAACATTTTCCCTTCCTGACGTTGCCGGCGGTGCCAACGGCAGAGAGGAGCTTGCATGTGAGAGGAAGTGACTGGACGCGCTTAAAATCAACGCCACCAGCATAAGCCCTGTCTGTCTTCACGAAGCCACGTACCTTAAACAGAACCCCTGGGGTCAAGAGTGCCTGGCTGACCTCCCACCACTCCTCTTAATTGTACGAGTTCCTCTTCTCTGTCAGACCGAGGCAGAACAAGGCCTCAGATCACTAATTGTACACATACAGTATCTTTTGCTAATTGGGTCGGTTAATGTTACTTAAGAAAGCACTTTAAGGACAGGCGTTGGGTATGAAAGAGGCAATTCATACGTTTAATAATAGGCTAATAACTGGCAGCGATGACTCACCCGCCGTTGTCCCACGTACCCACCGTCGGACTCTCCCTCCAGGTCTTGGGACGTCTGGTACAAATTAATGCCTCCGCAGGAGCCAGCGGTGCTGCGAGCCCCTGCTCTCCCTTCGGCTCGCGTCCCTTCCAGCCTGCGAGGGTTTGGCAGTGCACGCAGACCACAGCCCTGGTTGCTGTTTGGGGAGTGCATCCTCTACAGAAAAAAGCAGCCCTGTTATTTCTATTATTTATGAAAGAGCCTTTGGTTAAGCGATTGGGAATAGGAACCAGCATCCTGCACCCTTGTCCTGAGGCCAGAGGCTTAGCTGATTTACTCAGTGACCCCGGGCATGCTCCCTGACCTTCACAGACCTCAGTCAACTCAGCTGGAAAATTGGGTAAAAAGATTGTGGTGTCTCTCAGGCATGAGATGCTGCGTGGAGCGCTTGGGGCAGCCGACACACAGGGATGCGACCGTGGCCGGGGGTCTGCCCCTCCCCCTAACAGCCAAAGCCAACAGGAAATCAGACCCGTGGGCCCCAAATCGGGCCTGGGACTGGGGATCTAGGGCCCAGCTTCGGGACCTGCCTCGGTGAGATGCAAAGAAAGGCCAACTTCCCCAGCGGGCCGTGGAAAGCTTCTGGGGACGGCTGTTTCCTGAATCCTGGCTCCCTGAGCAGGGGCTGTGCAGACAGTGCCGCAGGCTGGTGGATTCCCACCTCCTGCTCGAGCTCAGGCAGGTGCCCTGGAGACTCGGACCCAGTGGGTCAAGTACGTTCCTCATCCAGTCCTGTTTCGGATTGTGGCCTCTTTGCCGTATCCCAAAATTGATCATTTTATCCACATAAACCTTTTTCCATTTGGGGCCAACAAGACAGAAGAGAATCGGCAGGAGGCCGCCCGCATCAGCTGGCAACGCTGACTTCATCCGCAGGCTCTCCCTCTCATGAGGCTGCGGGAGGCTCTGATGGCGTCCGCTCACCTCCCAGGGAACGAAGCCCAACGAAGCAGAGTTTCTAGGGAAGGGAAGTAAACCAACGGTTGCACGTGGCTGGACGGAGACTGGGAGAGGAAAGGTGACCCCCAGGTCTCCTGCTCTGACCTGCACAGTGAGTCCACAGACCCCCGCAGCGCCCACGGAGAAGAATGTGTTTGTCAAGTACGAATGGGCCGTAAATAAGACCATTAGCCCAAACAAAACACCACAACTGCAGGTCACAAAGCAGAAGGGCACTTTTGCACCTCCCGAGTCGCTGTTGGCTTTGGCCCGTGGTGGAACCACAGGCCGAGAGAGGCCGCCGGGCGTCCATGTGTGAATCCTGTCCTTAACGACCTTGGAGTGTCCTTGCCCAGGAGCCTAGCCGCCAGCCACACAGTGCCGACGATTTCTGCTGGCCACACCCTCATCTCTGTCCCCTGGCCCCACCCACCCTCAGTTGGTCCCAGCTTTCCAGAGCCCATGCCAAGCGGCTCAGGGTCTCCTGGGTGTACTTTCTATGTCTGTTTCTCTCTCTCTCCTCTTTCTCTCCCCATCTCCTTCCCCTCTGTCTCTCTCCTCCCTCCCTCCCTCCCTCCCTCCCTCCCTCCCTCCCTCCCTCCCTCCCTCCCTTTGTCTCTATGTCTCTGTGTCTGTCTCTGTCTCTCTCTCTGTCTCCCCTCCCGGGTCTGTCTTTCGTCTCTCTCTGTCTCTCCCCCATGTCTCTACCCCTCTCTCTCCACCTCCCAGCCCCTCCGTCTGTCTCTGGGCACAGGACACACTGCCCCCCACCCCAGGCAGTACGTGAACAGACCCTTGTGTGGCCCACAGCCTGGCAGGCCTCACTGCTCTTCTCAGTCTCTGGAAAGAGCAAATAAATTATGCCACCAACCAAAATCTCCCAGCTCCAAGAATAGTTTTCAAAATCCAGCTGTGTCCAAGAGTATTCCTGAAAACACGGCCAGTGCTTGCCCAAGGTCACTTTTGCCCACACTGGGGCTGGGTGGACACATTTGCCTGGAAGCACTGAGTGCCCACAGCGCACCTGGGGGTCCCGCACAGAGACACTCGCAACCTGCGGTGCCCCTGGGGGCCGCCCTGCTTGTCCCCCGACGGCCCTGGGGAAGCTCATTCACTGCAGGTCTGCTCTTCCTGCTGCACTAATGGGGGTCATTTTCCTGAGTCCGTCGTGCAGACAGATGGTGACCTTGTCATGTTAAACTGACAGTCACGCCACATGTCTGACGAGCATCAGAGAGCCACCTCCCACCCTGTCGGCCTCCATGCCGAGGGCCACGCGTGCTGCCGTCACAGGACTGAGCAGAGCGTTTCCGTCCAGTGGCCTGCAGGGCCTGTGAACCAGAAATCCCGGTCCTGCTTCTGGCAGCTTCAGGAAGACGGGGGTGGGGGTGGGGGTGGGGGTGGGGGTGGGGGTGGGGGTGGGGGTGGGGGAGGGGGTGGGGCCATGAAGAGGGAGAGTCCCGCTCTGCTCTCAGGAATAGAGAGAAAGGAGGAGAGCGGCGTGTGCATCTGCCTGACGCAGGCCCAGGAGAGCCGTGGGGCCCAGAGCGTGGGTGAGCGGGACGGAGGGCGAGCTGCTCCTGTCCTCAGAGCGGTGGTGACCATCACACACACGGTGACAGGCAAGGAGTGGTGGGTGACGCAGAAGGAAACGGCACCGTGTAGGGGTCGGGACAGTAAGCAGGCTCTTTGGAATCTGTGTTTTCTTGGTGTCACGTTCTCTGCACTTGCGAGGGTGTCACTGTGGCCCCGGCAGGACCTCACATCTCCCTGTAGCTTCTGGGACCCCTGGGTCCCCCCTGCCGCCACCACAAGCATCATCATAAAATGAAATCACAAGGGGACGGTCTCGGTCACCGAGCTCTCCAGCAGAGGGTCTTGTGACAGAGCCGCCTCCACTGACAACTTGGCTGCTCTGTTCCTGACTCCAGGTGGCTGTGGGGATAGAATGCCATTCCAGACCCCCAAGTGGCGTGAGGACGCACCCCCCACACACACACTGCCTCCCGGCATGAGCCCTTAGGCCTGGTGGACTTGGGGCAGGGCCATCGTATTGCGGGCCAGAAGCCCAGTGACCACAGTCCCTCTCGGCCACTAGACCTGCCCCCAGAAGGGACCCCTCCCCGTCTTGGAGGCCAAACATCCAGGACATGGAGAGGCTCAAGGCAGAAATTCCAAGGGGCGTTTTGAGATTTCCTTCCTGACAATTTTAGTGCCTCTGCTCTTTGGAAAACAAACGGGGGAAAGGGAAAGTAAAAGGACCAGAACAATTCAAACTGCTCCCAATTTCACACGACTTTTCCTGGTGGGGGGCCCGCTGAGAACGTGCTCTGGGCCAGGCAGCTGTTCGCAGGATCCGGTGTTCTTGGGAACTCAGCCTGCCTGTGTCGCGGGCCACAGCCGCTGCCCACTGTCCATGCTCTCCCACCTGCCACAGGGTGACCTCCCTGTGGCCAGAGACCTGAGGCGTGTGAAGTGACAACCTTACGGTATTTCTTCGGCTTGGGGTTCTCCTTTGCCATTGGGTGTTGGCCGAGTGTGAGCAAAACCACCCCAGGACAGCTGAGCCCCCTGCCCGACGGAGCCTCCCTTTCCTGTGGAATGTTCAGAAAACTTGCTGCTGGACCCGCTGTCCAAGGACACGGAGACGTCCTTCGTCCATCCTCTGTGTCTGCCGCCGGCCAGGGGTCGACAGATAGAAACTGCTTGAGGCTTTCTACGCCGCAGGCGGTCCCTGTCCCATATTGTTTATTTTCACAACCCTTAAAAAACGGTAAAAGCCATCTTAGCTCGCAGGCCCTACCAAAACAGACTGTGGCCCACTGACCCTGCCGGAGGCCGGGGCAGCCCAGAGGGGCACTCTGTGGCGGATCATCGAGACTCCTTGCGGTAGGTCACCCCCACAAGAGGATTTTGGCCTGAGCCTACGCGCCCTCAAGAATGGTAGTTCCTCGTTCAGTGGCATCACGACTGGTGCTCTCGTCAGAAAGCTGGTGGGTCCCCACCACTGCTGGCACCTTTCTCAGCACTGGGGCTGCCGGGGGCAATGTACCCACCTTCCACTGCCCAGCTGAGGGAGTTGAAGCTATTCGGTTAGCAAGGGCGCACGGGGTCTGGGGTGGACGGCCGGGGCTCAGGGGGCAAGAGCCGGCTCTGACTCAGTCCCGGTGCTGCCCCAGTGGCCTCCCCTCACTCTGGGAAGCCTCCCAAAGGGGGGAGACTAAAGCTGACACCCCATCTTAGGCAGGAAACCCCTCAAGGCATCCTCCAGGGCAGGCAGCCTCACCCTGGGTTTGCCCGTCACGGAAGTCCTCCAGAATTCCCTCTGCAGCGCCTCCAACATGGTGCCCTGAGCTGGAAATGCAGACGGGGGCCCACGGAATGTGCATGGAAATCCAAAGCGGAGTGGGGTGGGGAGGCTGACCATGCCGTGCTGGTTCCTCCTGCACCCCCGTCCCCAAGAGCAAATCCAGCCCCAGGGGCAGTAGGCTGCAGCCGCTGTTGCAAGGGTGATGCAGGGTTCTGAGGGCTGCCTGTTTCCACAGCAGATCAGGGCGGAATTCCTCAGCACAGCTGTTGCTGTAATTGGGTCCCATTAGGAAAGTGTGCGGTCTTGTTTGGCGGCTCTCTGCCTCCCACCGCCCCACGCACAGTGGTCTCGAGTTAGCACAGCAGCTGGGACCAAAACTCAGGCTCTCGGGCTCTGCGCTGTCTCCTCCCCACACTTTGGAGACATTTCTTGTGGGACGGAAGGCACAAGTCCCATTTGTCATCTTTCTCCCCCCCCCCCATTTCACCAAATGGAACCATTTCTGCAGAGGCCACATAACCTGGGGGGGGGGGGGTTGCAGCTCTGCCAATTCCCAGCTGTGTGACCTGGATGAGTTCCTCAACCTCTCTGAGCTCAGCATTCCAGGGGACAAATGGGGACCACTGGAGGATGGTCCTGAGCATGAAAGAACACAATGGCATGTTTGCAGAGCCAGTGTGTTTGTTAGCTGCTGTCACTGTCACTGCTGTTTTAGGGCCCCCAGGAATGGGAATGATGACCCTTCTGCCTTCACTGGTTGGCAAGCTCACGGAGCCCAAAAGTGAAGAGCCCACAAATATTTGCTGAGCAAAGGAGTGAGCGGATAATTAAAGAGTGAGGATTACGTGAGGCCAGAATTTGATCGGGAATGGCCTTTTGTCCCCCAGGTCATGGCCCCAAGGGGGACCCTGACGACAGGTGGCTACTTTTCCATGTTTCCTCGTTTCTCTCTCCCCAGAAAGTATGGCCCACCGATTTTAACAAAATTAAAATTCAGTTCTGCTTTGAAATGTGGGTTGATCTCTGACTGCCACACCTTCAGATAATCAAAGGTGGCCCCATAAGTGGGGTAGGAATTCACAGCCCAAGAGGAGCCCGAATCCTGGGGGGTCCCCGGGGGTGGGGGGTCGGCGTCAGCGTCTGCCCAGTCGTGTCCCCCTGGACCGTGTGTGTCAGAGCAGCCACGGCCCCTTCTTGTCCACTTACGATTGTTCGGGATTCTCTTAATAAACAGTGTCAAGTAGAAGTGCATTAATGATTCTGTCGATATGCAGGCCGTTTCTATAACCAAAAAGGGCTGCGAATGAAGCAGGTGTGTCATGGATCCATCACTGACCCTGTGCTTTAGCTCCCCTTTGGGGGACTCCAAGGTGCCAAGTCCACCAGCGGTTGTGCAGGGTCACTGAGCAGGGTCTCTGGATGGGCTGTCGCCGAGGCGTCTGGGCGGAGGTCTGTGTCTGGGACTTCTGGTGGCCTCAGAACGGCCTGCAGTGGTCCTGGGAGGACATTGTTCAGACGTGGCTTTGGAGAACCAGCTATGGTGTGCGGTCAGTGGAGCTCGGTGTCGGATGTGTGTGAAGCCAGTGGGGGAAGGGCAGAGCACCTTAAGCCAGGTGTGCCCGGATGCGGGGCTGACGCTCGCGAGGGCCAATCAGTGTTCTGGGGCTGCGGAGGGTGCGGCTGTGCAGGGACGTTGGAGAACAGTCTGTCCTGTCTTCGAGTGGCTGGGCACACGCACCTGTCATCCCCGTGCTGGCCTGGCAGAGCTTGGAGGCCTCGGGTCTTTGCAGCATTTTCAGGTGCTCCCAGTAGCTGGTGACTTGCGGCATTTGTGATTCATTTATCACCGTGTCCAGAGGGGTGTTGGGAGCTAGGGGTGACCTGGGAACTTGGAATCGAGGTGTGTGTGTGGCTGGCAAGTTGATTTTCTCTTCGGGGTGTCTCACCTCGAACACACCCCCACCTTCTGGGGACGGGAGCTCCTCTGCGTCGGCCTCCATGCTCCCCTCCAGCAGGGTGACTGACCGACCACACTGAGGGGCCCCTGCTCCGGAGTCCTGGGACGCTGATGCAGGAAATACAAGAGGGGCTGGCCTTCTGGTGTCAGGGGTCAGGCGGGAAGGCCTTGACCCTGGATGGGTTTCCATCGGCTGGGGCCTCTCGTGCTGTCCTCCACCAGGCCCTGAGGCCCCTGCACCCTTGGGACCTCCATGTCTGATCTCCAGCCACCTGCCGAGACGCCTGGCCCTTTGAGGCCGGGTGCCTGTCCCCACAGCGCACAGGCCCCTGAAGGGGCCCAGGCATGTCTACGGCAACCATGGTCGCCATGCCAGCCCCCAAGGTCACAGAGAATTGCCCTGGGCACGGGGCCCAACCACCCTCAGCCTGGTGACTCAGCCCCACTCTGATCGTGGTCGCCGCCCACCCAGGGACCTGTGCTGTGAGTGCGAGTGGCCGGCCGGACAGCTGCCCGGGGACGGCTCCGTGCAGGCAGCCCGTCATTCGCTCGTGTACTCCCGATGTTGTATTAGGTCAATGGCGACCAGTGTCTGCAGCTGAGTTTCCGCTCTGGGGACTGCGACCGTGCCTCAGCCCCTGCCTTGACCTCAGGAGATGTCTAACCCAGTGGGTGGGGCTGCCAGCAAGGTGAGGAGAGCTCTGAGGTGAGCTTGTCCCACGTGCCGCTGGAGGGCAAGTTCGCACAGAAACAAAGGGACGTGGGTGAAGCTCCTCAGTGTCACCTAGAGTCACCAACTTGCCACACCAAGCTTGTGCACAAGGAGCGTGGGCTTCCTGTGGATTTGCCCTGCCTGGGCAGTCCCTCCCCCACCCTCCCCCACACTCATGCCCCCCCACACACCCCTAACACATACACGTACCCCCCAAATCCCCCCCACTCCCCCCCCACACACACCCTCACACACCCACATACACCCATATACACACTCCTCCCCCCACGCTCCCCCTACCCCCCCCCACAGGGACCCCTTCTGCAGGGTCTGGTGTGGCCCAGGCCACATGGCCCCTTCCCGCTCCTGGCTCCTCTTCTCGGAGGCCACACCTCAGAAGGAGGCTGTGCCCTGACCCAGGAACACAGCGTGTGCAGAAGTTTCTCCTGGCTCCCGGGGCATCATGCCCAGGCCCCGGGTGCCCCACGTTTCCCTTTCTGAGGCCCACAGTTATGGTTCAGCATCAGTCACATGCTGGAAGTGCCATGCGTCCCCTGATCCTGACTGACATGCACTTCCTCCAGGGACATCAATTTTCCGGAAGCAAGAGGCGGGAGCTGTCCACTGAGGGCTGGGTGGGACACTGGACACGCGTGTCCTTGGGACGAGGGCCTGTGGAGACCTGCTGGGCTCAGCCCGCACATGCTGCCTGACACGGAAGGGGCTGGGGAGTCTATGCTGCGACTGCTGACAAGGGGGAACAGGCGGGCGGCCTGCCCCTGCCAGGTCCTGCCCACCCACTGCCTTGCTGGCACCCTCACAGGCCTGGGTGCCAGCGTGGTCTCTCTGCCCAGGAGCTCAGCTCCCCACACAGCCCCCAGGACAGAGCTCCCACTGAGGCCAGGGGAAGAGGGCAGGGGTCCCAGCAACACAGGACCCCAGAGACCGGCCCTGCTCTGGGGCTTCCTGGCTGGGTCAGGGCGGGTCCCCGGCTACCCATTCAGCAAAGGGTGACAGAGAGGTCTGAGCAGCATCTGTGGGGTGGGGCCCTGAGATCTGGGGCTGCCCAGTGCACGCAGGAGCCTGTTCTCAGCCTGGGGGAGAATTCAAAGCCACGGTTGGACTGGCTCAGACACTCCAGGGGTTGGGGTGTCTAAGCTAGGGGTCTCCAGCTCTGTCCTCTCTGAGAAGGGGCACCTTTGGGGGGCAGTGCATAGAGGCGGAGAATCCTTGCAACCCGCACCTCTCTCCTCCCCGCCGCCAACGACTACAGCCCCAAGGGGAGGTGGTCAGCTGAGTCCTGCCCCGACACCACATGTCCCCATGGCATTACATGCAGGGAGCAAAGGCTGGGGGGGCTAAGGAGACCACCCTGTGCCTACTTGTCTCCTGGAACACAACTCAGGGAGCCTGGGGAGAAGGCCCTGGAGGGGCCTGGCTGGGCTGCTGCCCAGGCCAGGAGTTAGCGAAAGTGAGAGGGGTACCCCATCCAGAGGGCTCCCAGCAGCCACTGCCTCTGTGACTCTGGCTTGGAGACCAGGGACTTGCTGTCAGCTTGGGGGTCATTTGAGGTCAGCTAAGGAGCTGAGCCACTAACAAGGTAGCTTCCAGGTTGGAAGATCGCTGGGGAGCCCCTGGGCTGGTGGCATCCCCTTTATTTCTCTGGGGGCCTTGTCAGGAAGATGCCTTGGAGGTGGGAAGCGCAGTCTGCTGGACACCGGGAGGCCTAGGGTGAGAGGCCAGGGAGGCCCACACCTGTGCAGCCGGCAGTCTTTCCTTGGGAGAGGGGCTGCAGCGCCTGCCCTCCTTCCCTGCCCCACCCCTCGAGCCCTGCTCACCTTGGTCCTTGCAGGGCCTGCAGCTTTAGCCCCGTGTCTACCCTCGCCAGCTGTGCACACATGGATGGTTACTCTCCCTCTCTGAGCCTCTTCCTCATCTGTAAAGCGAGAGTAACCACGGCCCTTCCACAGCAGCTGGTTCTGAGTTCTAATGCATTAGTGTGAGCCAAATACTGCCCAGCCCTCTGCTTCATCTCACTGTGGTTCGTTTGGGCAGCCTCCGATAGGTCCCAGCTGAGGGTGGGAACCAGGGGCCAGCAGCCTGTGGGCAGGGAAGATGCCCCGCGTGTTCCGTGCACCAGCCATGCAGACTGCAGCCACTTAGGGGCCAGGGTTTATACAAGGCCGCCCTTTCCTGCCCCACCCTGCAGACCCCACTTCTGCCCTCACTCCCGGCCCTGCACTCATCCCTCTGTCTTGCCAGCAGCCTGGTCCCTATTCACCCTCAGAGGCAAATAGAACCACACCATCACAAAGACGCCCACTGCAGAGCCCCAGGGCCTTTCCAAAGCCTGCGGCCCCCTCCCATCTTCGGAGCATGCTGGTTTGCTCCCTGCCCCACCTGTGCACAAACCACCCCAGGTCTCGGCCCCTCCCTTCCTCTGCCCCCCTCCACCCTACTTCCTGTTTCAAGATTCCTGCTCGCAGAAGCACCCTTGCTACGTGGTTCTCAGCAGGAATCTGCAGGGCTTCCATGTTCTTCAAGTTCCTGTCGTTGAAGGAGGGAGGTTCGCCCCATTGCCTCTGCCCCTAAGTAGCTAGCAGCAGAATGAGTGCTGTTTCGAGAGATTTTTAAATGTCTCCAAGGCATCTCCCATGGGGCAGCGGGCACAAGGTGTGTGAAGGGTGTGTGTGAAGGGTGCTGCCACCCTGCCCGAGGGGGACCTAGGTAAAACTAGACCATATAACCTGGAGAGGACAAGACTTGGGGAAAGGCAAAGAATTCATTCCTTCACTCATTCAGTCATTCATTCTGCAGAGAGGGGGATGCAGGCACCAGATGGCCATGGGTGGGGCCGGGGGTCCAGGTAGAGGGCTGCGTGCCCATGGACGGAGACCGCCAGCAAACGGACTGTTCCGAGCACATCTGACGGTGGGCAAACCGTGCCTGGAGATTCTGGGCCTGAGCAAGGCCATGCTGGCCAGGACACAGCCGTGTACCCCACCGTTAGTCCTTGCATCCAGGGCAAAGCAGCAGGGGTGGCCACACTCCAGACAGGTCCGGAGAGCACAGGGCTGGGGATGCATCTGGGAAAAGCAGACCAGTGGGGGGTCTGTACTGGCTCCTTGCACGGTCCCCGGCAGAGTAGCCTGGGTTTTCTTGTTGGCCAATAAAGAGGCTTGGGATGGTGGCATTTTGCTGTCATTCACGCAGGGCTGTGTCCTCATATCGGACACCGGACACCGTGTGGGCTCTCAGTAAGGAATCCGTGTGCAAACCCCTGACTCCGGGGTCCTGTGGGATGCTTGGGAAATGCCTTGGGGAGGGGAGGGGAGGTGAGGGCGGGGAAGAGGTCGGGCTGGGAATGTAAACAGCCGTGGGGAGACCCACATGCGTTTCGGGGATGGGCTCTCTGAAGGAGCCTGGGTCCTTTTCGTGCCATACTTGACTGTGTAAATATTTTTCTTAGGAGTAAAGAGAGAGCCTCCATTCATTGGATAGATCTCACTTGAAAGAACTGAGAAGTATCTGTTTAGGCATAAAAGCTAAAAACAGTGTCCAAGGCGCCTTTCAAAAAAATCATTTCTGTAGCTCAAACACAGCCAAGCTGGATTTTTTTTTTTTTAATGCAAAAAATAAATAAATATTACCCGCTCCCAGTTGAGAGCTCAAGAGTTTGTGTCAACACCATGGGAGCTTTTGCTCCCGGAGCCAGAGTGGCCGGTGGTGACTAATACCCTTCATGGTTCCTGTCCCAGCTGCCAGTGGGACGCCACCCAGCTCGGCTCGAGCTCACGGGCCATGAGCCAAGGGCCCGGCTGTGGGGAGCGCCCTCGCCCGGGAGGGTCCTGGCCAGGGTTCAGGTGTGAGTCCGGTCGGAAGGGACGCCATGTGGCTTGTTTCCCTGGACTCACTACCCAACAGCCTCCTGGCCCCCCCAAGCAGAATCCAGAGTCAGGAGCCGCAATCTGACCGCGGCCTCCTCCCTTAGCAGCTTCTTGACCTTTGGCCTGTGGCTCCGGCTCCCCAGCCTCTGCTCCCTATCTGTAAGGCAAGGTAACGATAGCTCGTGGCCCACAGGGCTGTTGTCGGAAGTAAAAGAGATCCTCCATCCAGGTGCCTGGGATGGACCCCCACATCGGGGCCCCCAGGAAGGTTGGCTCTGCTGTCGTCACCTGTCACCTCTGCTGCTACTGTTGCTATCACAACGCGAATGCAGCATTTACACCAGGGACAGTGGCGGTCACGGTCACACTTTGATTTGGACAGAAAATTAAGGCTGAGCATTCATTGTTCTTTAGAATCTCCATCTTCCCCGAAAGGCAGGCGGTGCACGTGGGGCTGTGGGCACCCTTTGCCAAGAACGAGACGGGCCTGAAACTCGGTGGTTCCGGAAGTTCTGATCGTCGGCTCATTTTGCGGGCACTATTCAGTTGGATGTGAAACTCTCCGCAGAGGGCAGGCCACGGGGGCCAAAGCAGCTGCCCACCAGCCTCGGTCTTGATCCCTCTGCTCAGACTGTGTCTCCAGCAAGACCCTGAGCCCCGGTGGCCCTCAGGCTCCCAGAGGTTAGCAGAGCGAGGCTCAGAGATGGCTTGGGGGTGGGGGGGTCTCCAACAAGCACTGGGGACCCAGGCCTCCTTTCCTGACACCCCCGAGTGACCCACACAGACAGCCCTGACCACTGCCCGTGGTGGCTTCTTCAATGGGAGGGACCTTGGATTAACCAGCTTTCAGTTACTTCTAGGCCCAGACTCACAGCTTCGGGCAGGAAGAGGTGACTTCAGCACAGGACAAGGGAAAAGCAGGTTAGAGAGAAATCTGGGCTTTAAGGCCAAGGGTAAGAGGTCAATAAACGACAGCCTTTGGCGACCTCTGGGGCCACAGGCCAGATTAGGGGGTGGGGGGAGTTTCATTCGCTTCTCTCTGGTTTTGGAAGCCACAAGGCCAGGCTCTGTCTGGTTTCCTCCTGTAGGTATGTTTTCAGATACTTTAATAACAGATTATTTTGAAGGGAGAGAAACCTTCTGGGATCCATTTGTGACACCGACCAGAAAGCTTAGCCCCCCTCGGGGGACACGCCAGAGCTCCAGAGCTGTGAGTGTATGAGATGTCTGTACGTCTACTTTGGGCTGACTCTTTGGAGAACAGAGGGTATTTATTTTAAGAGTCAAAAAAGATGTTTTGACCAACCCCACTTAGTTCAGTCCTGGCACTGATACCCGCGAAAGAAGCAAAATGCCGGAGGTCAAACCTCGCTTTTTTGGCTAAAATGCTTAATCAAAACACACCTAATACTTGTGCCGGGGTGTGGAGATGGGGTTGAGAGCGGCCACAGCCACTGCCAACAGCCGGCCAGCCAGCGACGCGTGTGCTGAGGGCTCAGCTAGCAGAATAAAGACGTATTTCAGCAAAGTGCAGCCTTGGCAGGGGAAAGGCCAGGGCTGAGAGGCTCCAGAAGGGGTGCGTCCGGCGGGTGTCCACCAAGGTCAATGGTGGGTGAAGAGGTATTGATGTGCGTACCTGCCAAGGCGGGCTGGTAAACAGGAGCGGCAAAGAGAAGCTTCCGGAACAGGGGGTTCCGGAACCCAACTGAGACCCTCTCTTTGCAGGAAGGTACTTCCTTCTTTAAAGTCATCACACCGGCTTCCTCTTGGTGACGGGGGTGGGGGTGGGACAGCATGGGGCAGGTTGAGACTATCGTCCACTTCTTTCTGCATCTCGTGACAGGGTGGGGGTCTTCCCTGCTCACCTGTGGTCCTACAGCTATGCTTTCGGCGGCCACACTGCCTAACTGCCCACAGCCCATGGCCCGAAAGAAGCTGAGGTCCAAGCTGAGGGGAGCAGTGAAGAGAGCCCAGGAGCTCCTGGTCCGGCCTGGTCCCGCCTGGTCCTGCCCTGCACCGATGCACACGATTCTGTCTGTCCTCTCTTGCTTGGTGTGTCGTGCATAGCAGCTTGACCCCTTGGGGACCGTGTGATTTGAACACCATGTCTCTGTCCCCATCTGACCACAGGCTCCTGGGTGGGTGGGAGCTGTCACTGAGCCTGTGCACAGACCTTGCCGGGCTGTGGTGGACAGAAGGGCCTGACACAGTGACTGAGGGGTCTCCCGAGATGCTCCGTCCCATTTGGCCACGCTCAGCCTCTGAGCAAGGCCAGTGGTTCTGGCCTGTGGGGCGCACTTAGGCCTGACCAGCGGCTGGCTGTGTTGAGGGACAGCAATGATCTGGGGGGAAGGGGCCATCGGGGCCCATGATGTGCCCGTCCTCTGAGCGCCATGGGGAGTGGCTGCTCTGGCTCTGCTCAGAAGGTCCCGCGTTGGCTTCTGACCAAGGGTTTCTCAGTGAGTCAGGAGTGGTCCCTGCGTGTGTCTCGGACGCAGGTCAGGAGCCTGCAGGAACCAGGCTACACGAAGGGCCATCGGGCTCCCCACCCTGGGGACGCGAGCTGTGCCGCCTCAGAGAGCGGCTACTGTGCGGTGCCTTGTCTGCGGTCGAGCAGGCAGGCTCACAGCTGCCTCCGTCCGGGTCGCGGCCTCCTGCCCGGGGACACTCCCCACGTCCTCCTCCTGCGGCCCGGCCTCCGTGCAGCAGAGTCCTAGCTCCTTGTGGGGTGGGACAGAGCTCCAGGACAGCCGCTGGGCCCTCGGAGGAGAGAGACCTGCCTCTGCCCTCCTGGCCGGTCGCAAGCGTCACTGGCCTGAAGGAAACTCTGACCCCCGCAGTGAAATGACCACAGCTGCATTTTCCTGGGACACTATCCAGTGCTGGTGAGCCGGCCAAGGTGACATCTGTGACGGCCTGCAAACTTCAGAACCGCTCGGTGATCACAACTGCCACCTCTCGATGAACAGGGTCACGGGGAGCCGGGAGAAAAGAAGGTCAAGGCCAGCAGAAGTCACCCTGAAGACACAGCCAGCGGAAACTCGGCAGGGACGGCACGCACTCCAGTCAAGGGGGGGGTGGGGGCGGGGCGGCTCCCCACCGCGGGCCCCGTGTGCAGGGTGTGGGAGACAGACTGGGGCCGCGGCGCTGACGGGCGTCCCCTGGATGACCCTCCGCGGACTGATGGGGCAGCGCCATCCCATCTTCCACATCGCGAGGGCGAGAGCTGGGCACGCGGCCTGGACCCTCCGCAAAGGCCTTCTTCCCACCGGAAGAGGCGGGGCCTCCCTGCTGTCATCCAACCAGAGGCCAGCAAACCTCGCTCCTGCCACACGGGCACATCCGGGCACATCGGGGCACGTCCGGGCGCATCCGGGCGCATCGGGGCACGTCCGGGCGCATCGGGGCACGTCTGGGCACATCCGGGCACATCGGGGCACGTCCGGGCGCATCGGGGCACGTCCGGGCGCATCCGGGCACGTCCGGGTGCATCCGGGCTCATCGGGGCACGTCCGGGCGCATCGGGGCACGTCCGGGCGCATCCGGGCACATCGGGGCGCATCCGGGCACATCGGGGCACGGCTGGGCGCATCGGGGCACATCGGGGCGCATCCGGGCACATCGGGGCACGTCTGGGCACATCCGGGCACATCGGGGCGCATCCGGGCATGTCTGGGCGCATCCGGGCACATCGGGGCGCATCCGGGCACATCGGGGCACGTCCGGGCGCATCCGGGCACATCGGGGCACGTCCGGGCGCATCGGGGCACGTCTGGGCACATCCGGGCACATCGGGGCGCATCCGGGCACGTCTGGGCGCATCCGGGCACATCGGGGCACGTCCGGGCGCATCGGGGCACGTCTGGGCGCATCCGGGCACGTCTGGGCGCATCCGGGCACATCGGGGCACGGCCGGGCGCATCGGGGCACATCCGGGCTCCGGACCAGGCTACCGGACGGATGTGAGAGGTGAGCAGTGACTGGCCTCGGGGCTCAGGAGGCCCAGTCCCATCGGCAATGTCGCCTGTGCAGATGGCACTGACTTCCCTGGGGACCCCTTCGTTATTGAAGATGCTCTTCAATAACGTAGCTGAGAAGCAGGCGGGGCTGGGAAGGCCGGTTGTGGTTTCCGCCCAGCGTTAAACTCGCGTCTGCATCCGTGGTGTTTCAGCGACGTGGGGCTCAGCAGGAAGCTCGGGGAGGCGCCCCAGCCCAGCTCCCCAGCTCTCGGGGGCCCTGGAGCCGCGTGGGATGGGGCGCGCCCGACCTGGGCCTGTGGCCTGGGCCGCCGGCTGGAGTCAGGTCAGGCTCGGAGCTCTGCCTCCAGCGCGGCTGCCGGTACCGAGAGCTCGTCACTCCTCCAGCGTGGCCGTAGGTACCGTGGGGCACGTCACACTACTGAACACGCCCTCCCACAGGTGGCGTCTCTGGGTGCCCGAAGTCCATGTGTGGCCCCGAGGGAGTGTGACCAAGCCGGCCTGGCCGCAGCCAGGAAAGGCCACGTGGCACCGTGACGTATTCAGCAGGCGCTCCCGGGCTTTACAAGGCAACTGCATGTCGGCGTCGGTGCATGAGGGTCCCGTAAGCCCCTTCCCTGGGAATGGTCCCCAGCAGCCGCAGGGTGACGAGTGGCATCTGGCCAGGTTGGGTGGCCCAGGCCTCATCGGTGGCGGTATTGAATGGGGGCCTTCTCTGACTGAACTCAGTGGGGTGAAAGGCGGGTGAGGCATGAGTGCCACCACGGCCCCAAGGGGGCCACTTCCTGGTTCAGCACAGCTTGGTGCCTCAGTCACAGTGGACACGACTCAGCGGAGGCGGGGATCCTAGGAACGGAGGTTGTTCTGATGGACACCCCTCGTGTGGTTACGTCCTCGGCCCTGAGGGCTGGTTCAAGCCGCCCCCTCCATAAGGGGCAGGTGAATGAACCACAGAACTCCACCCAGTTCAGGGGACCCCGTGACCCAGCCAGGAGCCCCCAGTTCTGGGCTACACTGATAAAGGTCTCCGTCTCTGGTTGTGACTGAGTCCAGGGAGCAGGCCTGGTCAGCCTACAGCAGGACAGTGGTCCAGCTCTGTCCTCAGGGTCTGGAGGGGGCGCTGGATGGCCCTCACTGGCTTTTGGACACTGGTGAGCTCGGCCCTTTCCTGAAGCCACAGACAGTCAGCCTCACTCCCTCCTGTCTTGGTGTAGACGGATAGCTTCGCCAGTCTTCTCAGCTCTGGATTTGAGACTGAAAAGCAGATGAGAGGGCAGAAAAACAGGCCTGCCCCCTGGCTGAACTCAGCTCCCGGCCTCCGAGGCTAATCTCCCACGGGGGCCTGTCCACACAGACCCAGTGGGGACAGGACACCAGGTGACATGGTCTCTGCAGATGCTCCTGAGGGACCTTCCCAGCTTCTCTGCTGCGCCGTTCACCTTTTTCTAATTCTCTCTTTGCACTTATAGTCGCTTTCCAAACCACAATTTCAGAATCTATTAAAAGAAACATAAAATCCCCAATTGGTTAGAATTCTCAACATTTAAAAATATGACTTATTGTTATTACAGCTGAGCCGGGCAGACTGGCCAGTGTTTTGGAACGTAGCACCCTTGTCCTTTCACTGCCCGCGTGGGCACTGGTGGGCCCCGTGCTCCACGCTGGTAATTGGAAAAGGCACTGGTGTGCTTTTAAGGGGAGGGGAAATGAAACCCCTGGATTTGACACCATTTCTCGCTTTATTTTTAAAATATTAGTCTCAATCTCAGTTTCTATTCTTAAGGAAATGACGTTCCAATTTCTATACGTGTCCACGCACTTTCGATCCAGAAGGGAAAACCCCATTTATACAGCTAATTTGTCAGTTTGCTTAGCTTAGAAAGCACTCTGGGACCCGTCCCTGAAAGGCCGCCCCTCTGGGGTGGAACCCAGTGGTTTTTAAGAGGAGCCGCCTGCCAGGCAAAATGCTACAGCTCTGCAGAGCTGAGCCAAGGAAAGCTCCAAGTCCAAAGTGTGGAAGAAAACCCCGGAATGGCTGGAACTTTGGCCATTCTCTCTCTCACGCCTGTGTCCATGCAGTCGGATGGAGTGGCCTCGTGCCGACCCTGGCTGCACACCACATGGGCACGATCGCTTCCAAACGTGGGAGCTTGTGTGCGGGTGGAACTCAGAGGAAACAGCAGAACACTCGTTGGCATGTTTCAGAACGTGTTCATGCTCCTCCTATTGAACTGTTTCTGATAATACGTGTGTGTCTCCACCCAGTTACTGAAGGATCAGGGTGAGCGCCACAGGATGGCTCCGTCCCCATAAGGACCCAGCTGCCTTTCCAGAGAGGTCACATCCCTGGGGGGGTTCCTTGCCGTTCTCAACAAATGGGGAGACCCTGTCAGAATGAAGGACCCCAGTTCTCCCCAGGGCCCTTTCTTTCAGATTATGGAGAAGTTGCTGGGTTGTACCCTCTGTATTTCAGAGGACATTCCATCTGCCCCCATGACTTACAGCCCACGGTGGCTTGAGAACTGCATTCTGCCAGCAACTAACAACGCCTTTCAAAATTGTTTTGCAGCAAATGCTGACTGATGCAGAAGTGTCGTCACAGGAAGGCTGCATCCAAAAGGTAGGAGAGCTGGTTCCACGCTTTCTCTTGCCTCGGTCATGTGCGTCCCTGTGCTAGCGTGTGTGTAGTCGGGCCGGTGGCCGAGCAGGCAATGCACGATTGATCGTTATCTGCAGCCCCACGCGTGTACAAAACAGTGACTCTGTAATGAGGACGGGGCTGACTTTCATCGTGTGGGCAGGTAGGGGTCACCTCACTGAGCACCCCTGGCTCCTGGGAACCGAGTAGAGCCCTGTACCTGCGGGGATCCCAGGTGATGCATGCAATTAAATAAACGCAGGTTGTGTTTATTTCACTATCTTCACTGGAAACTCACATGAAAAGCCGGTAGGGAGTAAAAAACACGATTGGCTGCAGGTTCAGCAAAGCCTTTTGCTGTACTCAGCCTCCAAAGAGGGCCTGGGCAGGGCGCTCAGTAAGCAGCCTGTTAGGCAAGAGAAAGTGGCAACGTGGATGTCGTTTGCTACTGTGCTGGCTGGTGACGGATAATAGCTGATTGACAGACATTAGCTCTAAAAGACCCCAGGGTGAACTAGGCCTGAAGGATGCACACATCCCCAGAGGAAAGCACGCACACACAGGCAGGTACGTACCTATGTCTGCGCGCTGTGGGCTAGGCAGCTGGCAGAAGGGATCAGACCCAGAAATCATCTCCAAAACCTGCACCTGTCGTCAGAGCCTCCATCGAATTTGTGTCATCCACGAGCACGCACGTACACATGTACACACATGCACACACACCCTACACACATGCATACAAACACGTCATGTGAACACCGGCACACGACACGCGGTGACACAAACACACGAACAAACATGCTCGCGTGACACAACTCATGGTACACACAGGCACATGTGCACACACGTGTGGTTACACACGAACACACACACGTACAAACACACAGACACCCACACTCACGCACGGCAGCGGGTCCAGCATTGGGGTTTTCAGTAGAATTGAGGTAGCATTTCCTCTCTCACTTGGCGTCTTGCGTGTACGCGTCGTGCCGGGCAGCGTGGGGAAGCCCAGCAAGCTGATGGGGGCGCTGCGTCAGCACCGGTCAGCCAGCTCTCGTCACGTGCTCTGTTCTGAGGGTCACAGTCACAGAATCTGTGCTCTCGGGGCTGGCAGGCTGCGAGCTGAGCATGCCAGTCATGGTGAAGGCCCCTCCCTCGCTCCCGACAGCGTCTCTCTGTGCCTGGCTTGGTGGTTGGAGCCTAGGCCTCTGTGCCGTTCTCTATGGCGGGTAGGACTTGGGGACCTGCCATCTGGGCGGACCTATTGGTAAGGCATGGGGACCCGCCATATAAGCAGACCTATAGGTAAAGGATGCGACCTGCCATCTGAGCAGAGTTATCGGGAACGGACTGGGGATCTGCCCCTTCCTGCCAGGTTCACACCAGACACATTGATTTTGGAGAAAATGTTGCAATGGGAGACATTTTCTGACCCCGCAATGACCTCCTGAAGGAACTCTGACAGGGTGACCCTTTTTACCTCGTTCGTCTCCATAACTCAGGGTCTGTGTCTGGCCCCGTGGGAGCCTGTTGTCTGATGAGACGCCGGGACAATGTGTCCACTCCCCGTCCCACTGCCCAGGGGTGGCCTGAGCCCTTTGCTCCTCAAAGTGACGTCAATCCCAACAGCATTCCTTTCCCGTTTCCTGCCTCTGGGAAGGAATTCACACTTTTTTCAAGGATATAAAGTAGTGATAGCTCTGAAGCAGCTTACCCACATTTTAAAGAATTGAGGTATTTTCACTTCCCACGAAAAGCGACCTACAGTCAACTCCAGTCTCAACTTGCAGAGCAAATGTGAAATCTTCATTTTTCCCACCACAATTATGACCCTGACTGTCCAAGCCTGGGCAGGACTCCCGCCTGACAGTGGGCGGCCTGGCAGGAGGTTAGAGCGATGCATCTATGACAGGCTGGGCAGTCACTCGTCCAGCCTGGGCACAAGTGTCAAGGCAGAAGGCCGGAAGGTCACATGTAAAGGAAAGCGCGGTGAGGAGGCAAGCACTGGTTGCTTTTGCACCAGAACACGAGCAGGCAGGACAGCATAGGGGTGTCCTCTGTCCTCCTGCAGCCGCGGCGGGGCCTGAGGGGCCATAGCTGACGTAGTCCAGAGGCCCTTCTTCCTGAGAGCTGCTTGTGGGCTGGGTGCGAGGTGCCGCCCTGCCAGGGCCCTGCCCACAACGGCCCAGCGTGCATGGGCATCCCCTCGAACACAGGCCCTTGTAAGGCCCATCCCGGGGTCCAGGGGTCCCTCTCTGCACAACATCAGAACAGGCCTGACCCCACAGCCCCGAGCGTCAGGGAGCCAGCGTTGGGCAGCAGGACCACAGGGGTCTTGTCTGCCGTCTGTTTTGGGGCAGGCGCCTGACTCCCAGCCAGCTGTCGTCCAGGGTGCTCCCTGGAGGGGGTTCTGCCTGCTGCCCCCTGAACCCAGGACTGTCCCAGTCCCCGCTGAACTTCCGTGTTATCAGCATTTGGGGGCTTTTGACTGACGGGTGGGTGCCCAAGGTAACATTGGTGCAATGGCGGAACCCGAGCCTGGTGCTTAGATGTGGACCCACCCTGCTGTGATGTGCCTGCTGCTTTGGGAGGGAGCGAGCGGATGGGCTGAGCGAGGTGTGAGCAGAGGTAAACGGGGCCGTAAAGATGGATAGTGCAGCACTCATCTGACCTTCTTCCAAGTAGGAGGTCCCGCCTTCCACGCCGGCGGTAACTCAGCTGTGGAGATACATGTGTTCATCACAGAATGTAACTCCACCTGCCTTGGCCTGCTGTTTTAAAAACGAATTTGCTGGGTTCCCTGGTAATGGGATGTGAACTCCAAGTCGTCGTTTCTGTGTCTGGCTGAACAGGGCCTCTCTGCCCCCAAAGACTCGCGGGTCTGTGAGCCTTAAAAATATGGTCCAGAAGCGCTGGGGGCTGTGTGGCCTGGGGCTGGTTAGCTGACGTCTCTGAGCTTCGTCTGTACCATCATTAGGATCATTATGTTTCTCTTCTTTCTCTGCATCAGTGAAATGTAACAAAAGTTAATGAATTCAATCAGTGGCTTGACACAGAGATATACAGAAAATGTGACATTTTGTGGGGACGCTGTGGTTTTAAATTCTAAGTATTCGAGAGCCAGGTTGCTGATGGGGCTGAAGAATCCATTTGTTCAGAGTTTACAGGAAGAAAAAACCCACGCCCAGGGAAGTCGCCCACATCACCAGAACGGGTGGGATTCGAACTCAGGACACAGCCGGTGGGCGGTTGGGCAGGGCTCTGGAGTGATAGCAGCCACCACCTGTAAGAAGCGCCAGGCTTGGCCCCGCCTTCATAAGGGGCGGAGCCACCGCCTGGCAAGGCCGCACGCCCCGCCTCTGAGCAGCCTCCACGCCCCCCAACCTCCAATGCCCCGTCTGTGATCCCTGCAGCCCTTCCCTTTCTCCGTACCTCACATCCCTCTCCACCTCTGTCCTGCGTTCTTGCATCCTCCGTCCTCCAGGGTCCCTGGTCCCTGTCCCCGTGTGTCCTCCGCAGCCTGTGCAGCTTGGCTTTGGTGCTAATGAGACTGGACCCGTGCTCGCCCCTCCTGGTTCCCTCCCCCCTCCACCGCCACCCCCACCCCCCACTCTGCACCGCCCCGTGCGCTCCCTGGGTGCGTTGCAGGAGCTTCCCCCAAAGTCACTTTGGCCGCAGGTCAGGCTGCGTCGCCTTTTCTAGCCTCGGTGCCAGGACTTCTGGGACTGCTCCCTCCACCGGCTCTATTTAGTCTCTGTTTACTTAGAGGGAAAGCCCGGGGCTCCTGGAGAGCAAACATCTGCGGGAGATAATCTAGCGAGTTGTCCATCCATCACTCGGGTCGCCCCGCTCCCTGGAGAGCCCGCCAGAGCCGGTAATAAAAAGGCCGGGCGAAGAGGCTTTGGGGACGAATAAAGAGCCGTGTTAAGGGCCCGCTGAAAATGGATGGAAGTCATTATTAAGGCTCAATGGCCGTCTTATCAAAATCCAATAGGACAGACATTTGGCAAAAGGCTTAAATTTATTCTTTGACTTTCTGGAGGGCTTGAATTTATCCGTTAACAAGAGTGTAGTCCACCCGGGGAGATGGTATCAGCTAAAAGAATTTTGATTCAATCTCTTCGGTGATATGAAAAGGGGCAAACACAGGACCCCAGTAGCCTTCCCTTTGTGCCACTTTATCTTGTTTTCTTTGACCGTCTTGAAAAGGAAGGACGTGTTAATACAGTGCAGCCCGGAGAAAACACAAACAAAGGAAAGTGGCCTTTTTCTTTTTCTTTTTTCCTCTCCACCCACCCCACCCCCCAAATAAATAAATCAGGAATTCGAATCAGTAGGGCTCGGACTGGAAACTTGAAAAGGTGCCTCATCAGAAGCTTGGACCAGTGGAGCACCCCGGCAGCACTCCCGGGAGGGCCGGGCTCAGAGGAGAGTCAAAACTAAATGGAGCTCACGAAGTCCTCCCTGCTGGCAGAGGGGCCGTGATGGGGCCGTAAATCTCTCGCTGTTGTTACGTACAAAGTGCTACAGGTCGCAGAAGTCACCTGCTCGCCCAGCTGGCACTGTCCAGACAGGGTGATGGAGCAATGTTTATGATCATTTGGGAGGTGATTTTTTGGACATTAGAACCGTGGCCTGTCCCCCTGGGCTGTTGTGTGTGCATGTTTTTCTGTCACCTGACCTGGTGCAATGCCTCTGGCATTGGGCAGCCAAGAGGTCCCCTGGGTCCCTGGGCGTGGGGAGTGGGGGTGGGCTGATGAAGGGTGAGAGGAGCCAGGAAAGAGCTGAGCTGAGGGAGCCCCAGGGCGCTGGGAGTGGAGACAGGCAGGCCAGTGCGAAGTGTCTTTTGTGCAGCAGTGACTGGACAGACCACTCCCCAGGGGTACCAGCAGCGGCCAGGCCACGCTCGGTTCTGGGGGCCTAGGCTCTAGTCTCCGTGGGCTGTTGAAGCCCCTCGGCACTGCACGATGTAAGATGTAGCTGACACTGGCCGTTCAGTGCTGCTTCCGCTGCATTGTTTGTGCCCGGGAGGAAGCAGAGGCATTTTCCAGGTGGCTGGAGGGTTAGGGAAGAGGGGGAAGCGGGTGGGGCAGGGATGTGGCTGGAAGGCGAAGGGGGACCCTAGAGTGGAGTTTCATGTGCCCCCTCGTGTTGGGTCCGGCCGGTCTCCCTGGGACTGGAATAAGCGTGGCTCCCCGTCGTCAGCATGGCCTGTGCTGGTGAGGTGAGGGATGGAATTCCCTTCTTACTGCTGTGCACGTCCCAGCAGCAACACTCCAGAGCCACTAGGGCCGTGCTTCAGTGCCCCAAAAACACACCCGAGCCGCAAGCCTAAGAACCCTGCGATCCCAATTATGAATTTGCATGTGGGATCAGTTATGTCTTTATGAAATCAAAGTGTGTTTAGCTGCCACGGAGACAGCCCCGAGTTGATTTTGATAATCTCGGGCTCAATGGACTCGCCTCGTTGCAGTAAGCCTTCGACAAAAGGCTGGACAGTGGCTGAAAGCCCTTTGACGACATGTCTCTCTTTCCTTTGTTCGGGGGTTGCTGATAAAAGAGCCGGGAGTCCATTAATTCAGTGAATGAACATATAGGAAAGTCAGTCCCCTCTTGAGAACAATAATGTTGAGGTCAGCTTCAGTTGCCATGGAAACTAAGTACTCCTAAGAAGTTTGCATCCTTGATTTTGCTGAATCAAAGGCTGCAAAGCGAGAGGTGTAATGGGGCCAAGACCAGAAAGTCGGAAAGTGCCGCCTCCGCCGCCGGTCCCTTCCTGGCCGGTGGCCCTGGGGACCCGCGTCCCGGGACCGCCCCTTGACTGGCTACCTGCCCCTCCCCCGGCCCCTCCTGGGAGGCCTCCTTTTTCACAACTGTTGACGCTTATCTGAAGAGGCGGCTTAGGCGTGACTTTCGTGGCTCCAGTGCCTGGGGCAGAACATCAGGCCCCTGGGCGGACTCTGACCTGCAGCCACCTTGCAGCCCAGAACTTGCCCCCGGGGCGGTGGCACCGTGGCCCCTTCCTTCGCAGATAAGGGTGATTAATGGGCTGATAGTGTGGCCCGGTAAGTCACAAGCAGCTCCCGCTGGGCTGGGTGATGACATTATAAATGCAACCTTTTTGCATTTTGTCCCCGCCCCCCATGAGTTGATTCCACTCCCCTCACCCCCACCCAATGGAGGGATTCCCGATCAGCTTAAACCATAGATGAGGCTGGGGACTTGTGAGGGTAACTCATTTCCTTCTGCTCATTTGTGACCTGCTGTGGCCCTCGGCCTGGGGGCCTAAGGGGGCCAGGGCTCCAGCAGGCGTGCGCAGAGGGCACTTTGTTCCACACACCTGCTCAGGTCTGAGAACCACACCTGGGGGGAGGACAGCAGGGAGGACAGTGGTTTTCCCCTTGTTTTGCTCCTGAGAAAGCAATGAACCAGATTTCCTTTGTCAGCCTGCAGCATCCCTTGTGAAATGTCTGAAAGGGGTCTAGGCTGAAGCTTGGGTCCGAGGTCCTGGCGGAAGGAGAGTGGGGAGGGACCCTCGGGGTCCCCCAGCAGCCCTGGCACCATGTGTGAGAGCAGGTTACATGGGGACCCACCTCTGTGGTTAGGCCCTTCTCCCACCTGCTGAGATTTTCTGCCCTAACTTAAATCTCAACAGCACACAAAACCACCAATGTGAAGGACAGACTCAGAACTTGAAAACAGGCACTCACCTGGAAGGTAAACAAAAGGACCTTCTTTTTTCCAGAGGCCCAGTGCCTCCCAGCCCACCCCACCCTCTGAGCCTGGTTCTGCCCCGATGGTGGGGCCCTCGCCTCTACTGGGACTGCTGCATTTCCGCTTCCTCCTGAGCACTGGGAGCTCCCAGTCCCAGAGTGGGCCAAGCATTGAGTCGGGTAACAAGATAGCGACCGGGCACAGCTCTGGGCACCAGGCCTGCTGAGTGGGCATTAGGGGTGCCGCTACTATTGCTGGTGTGGCCTGAGGAGGCCAGTGCGACCCTGGGTGGATGCTGGCCACATTGGGCCTCTTTGAGGACACCTGTCTCCAAGGTGGTGTCGTGCCACCTGCAGTGGGTCAGAGTTCACAGGCGCAGGTGTCTGTCCCGGGCCCACGTGGCTGTCCTGGAAACCACAGCAGCCCCTTAGGGTGTCAGAGGCGGTCCTGGCAGGTGGGTGCCAGGAGAGGTGGCTGGGAGCAGGACGCCTCTCGCAGGCAGCGGCTAATGAAGCAGATTTATTATCTACGTTACCAGCGTCACAGGAGCCAGATGGTGGTGTCAATAAACTGTAATCTTCAGGTGGGTGCAATAGTGGGTTAATTAAATTGTGCCGCGCGATCAGGAGAGAAAAATACATCAGCTCCAAGGCCTATTCTGCGTCTTCTGCATTAAACACACAGACCCGCAGCTGGCGAAGTCCATGTCACTGGCCTGGGTGGGGCGCCCGCCTGCCAGCTCCCAGCACAGCCCAGCTTTGGAAGGGAAGACAGGGCTTCACCTGCGCCCCGCCTCACCTCGGGGATAGCTGTCATCCTGAGTGTAAGGCCTCTCCTGGCTTCACACAAACGGATGTCCAGGTGGCCAGTCCCTCTCCTGGGAAAAGACAGCAGCGCTGGTGGGTGCTGGGGTCTGCCCGCAGCCTGACCACTTGGGGCTGCGCCCACTTCTCTCTTGGTGCCGGTTAAGCACCCCAGGCCTCCAGGGAGGGTCAGCTCCTGAGGCCCCCTCATGCCTCAGATGGTGTTGGGAGCCGGGCTATGCAGCTGGCCCTCTTCTGAGCCGCAGGCCCACACAGGCCATGAGCACACGGTTTGGTTTCCAGGCGGGGGGCCCTGCGCAGGTCCCGGTCCTGAGAGTGGGGAGCCGGACCTCTCATCACTTCTTGGCCTGGGACTGTGCTGGAGCTGAGGGGGTGGGGGGTGGTCTGTCCTCCCGCAGGGGCAGCGCCTGGGGGGCTCTACAGCCTGCCTGGCCTGCAGAAACTCTGGAAGGGGCAGGGCCACAGGGAAGGTTGTATCCTCTAAGAAGCCACCTGCTGTCTTGGGATGGAGCAGGATGTGCCCCAGCTTGGGGAGGGGCCCATCCCAGCTGGCCCTTTATTCGCCAACTTCTCTGGCCTCCAGATGCCACAGGGGTGGGTGTGCGCGCAGGGGTCCCACTGGGGCCTCACGTTGCTGTCAGGCTGCCCGTGCACGTGGAGCCAGGAGGGGAGGAGAGCAGAAGTGGCACCTGGCCCCGCCTGGCCCCAAGGAGGCTGGCCTCTATGGAGCGCCAGCCCTGTGGGCCAGGCGCGGGCTTATCATTACACCGTCATGTGGTCAGAATGCTGACCCACACCAGGCCCCTGTGCCCACACACTCAGTATCCCCCATCCCTCCATGCAGTCACTGTCACCCCCACTTTACTGCTTAGGAAACAGGCACAGAGAGTGGGGGTCACTTGCCACACAATTCAGTGGAGAAGCCAGGAACCATAAAATGCCAGCCAGCAAGACTCCGAAGCAAGTGTTCTGGAATATCGTGTTAATCATGTGCCTCAAGTGCTGCTCTCCACATGTAAAGTCACACCAGCCTGGGTGCTTTAGGCATTGAGTCCAGAGTGGCACTAACCTATGGATATAATACAGAGAAACGCAAGACTGGATCAGGCTGGAGTGACTAGAGCAGGTGTACCAGTCAGCTATTGCAGCCATACTGCTGTGTAACAAACCACCCCGGACTCAGACCACACATGCTGATTCTCACTTACACGTGTGCAAGCTGGCCTATCCCGGCTGGGCTCAGCTGGGCTTGGTTCCAAGCTGACCATCTCGTCCTCCTCAGACAGTGGGCTCTCTGGGGCATGCTGTCCTCATGGTGATGGCATGAGAAGAGGAAAAGCAGATACTTGTAATCATCGAGGCCTAGGCTCAGAACGAGCACATTAGTCCTTCTGCCCACATCAGCCAAGGTCGCCCCACGGTCACGGCCACCAGCACAGGGGAGAAAACCTGCCTTTCACGGGAGGGGTGTGGTCATGCAGCAGGGGGCATGCAAGTGGGGCAGTAATGCAGCCTAACGTGGCAGGCTTTCTGGAGGAGGTGGTGGTGGAGCTGGCAATGCCAGTTCCCAGGTGACAGCTGAAGTAGGGAGAAGCCCTGAGGTGTGCAAAGAGAATGGAGCCCACAGTAAGGCAAGGAAACCGTGAGCATGGAGGAAAAACAAGGATAAAGTGAAAATACAGCCTGCTACTTCTTGCAGCCGTGTCTGGCTGGCACAGTGTCCCCTCCTCGCCCGTGTCCATGGATCTCTTGGGTGTGCCTAGCCCTTGAGATTGACCCTCTTCCTTGAAGAGAGGATCTGATCTTTGGTCCAGAGTTTCCTGGAAAAAGCAATGCCGGGTCAGTTGTGGGAGGCGCCCTGGTCCCTTTGTTGGGAGGGGTGGATCTGTGAATGACACTGAAGAACACGCCAGGGGACTTCATCCTTCTGTCGACCTTGACTGATGAGTGGTGAAGTCCACCAGGACGGGTGAGGAGGGACCACCCCACCCAGTGCCTAAAAGAGGCCCTTGGGTGATCTGGCACTAAAAAGAGGGCTTTGCTCTCAAGCCACAGGAAAACACAGAGGAATCTTAAAAGACGCACTAAGTGCGAGCGGCCGATATGAAAAGGCTGTGTGCTGTGTGGTTCCAACTCTGTGACACTGGAAAGGCAAAACTATGGGGACAGTGAAAGGGTCAGTGGTTGTGGTTGTCGGGGGGGGCAAGGGAGGGATGAATAGGGGTCACAGAGGGTTTAGGGCAGCGAAATTGCTCTTGCCGACGCTATCATGATGCATATGTGTCGTTCTGCGTTTACCCAAACGGGTAGAATGTCCAACACCAAGGGGGAACCACAGTGTAAATTCTGGGCTGTGACGTGTGTCAGTATGGACCCATCAGTAGTAACACGTGACCATACTAATTAATGCAAGATATGAAAAATAAGAGAAACTGGGGCTGGGGGGCGAGAGAGGGTGTGCGGGAACCCTCTGTACATCCCACTCAGTTTTCTATAAACCTAAAACTGCTCTAAGAAATAAAGGCTTTTCACTTTTTAAAAAAGAGAGTTCTCAAAAAGTGGCATCTTATCGTCACACGCACGCACGTGAAATATACACACACATCTAAGGACGTATAACAAGAAGCCTGGAAGGAAATATGCAGAAATAATGTCGCTCTTTGTGGTGATTTAATGGGTGCTTTTTAGAAATGGATGCGTGTGTGGGGTACTTTAGTTATTAAACGTGTTATGTTATGTAAAGTGCCCAGACGGTGCCTGGCCCATAGCGGTGCTGATGACGAGGCTGGCGGATGGCTGTGGGGGACGCATGCTGGGTGACTTCTGGGCTCAGCTGCCAGTTGCCGGTGTGACACCGTCCTGAGCTCTCTGCCCTCTAGCTCTGCAGCCAGAAAGTTCTGGACGGGTGCTGCGGTGGTTGCCCTGGCAGAACTACCCTGTGGGTCTCACCGTTGCACAGAACTGTGACGTCTGTCAGGTGGGGCAGCTGTTGGGTCCTGAGGCCTCGTCTCACTTCACCTGCCTGACTCGTTCACTTAGGGCATCTGCCGTTTTGTCTGGTTCTGCAGAGTCTCAGAATGCCCTGCATGCATTCATTCACTCACCCACTCAACAACTGGTTACCAAGCACCTACTGTGTGCGGGACGCTGTCCCAGGTGCTGGAGACACAGGCTGAATTCTCCCCATTTCTGCCCTCCTGGGGTTCATGTTGTGGGACCCGTCACCTGTGTGATGGGCCTCCCCGGCCTTTGTTCTTGGGGGCCCTGGTGCCCTGGGGATGCCCAGCTCCAACGTCCCCTGTCCGGTACTCCTCCTCGTGGCGGGGCAAGCTTCCAGGAGTCTGTCGCACTGCTTGTTCTGTTCATTTTGGGCAGAAATGCGCCATCTTGCCATGCGGGCCTGGCCGCGCTCCTGTAGGTGGCTAATTCTAAGGAGCCGTTTTTCGGGGCAATTCCTCCTTTCGCCCCCTGTTCTATGCAGGGGACATTGTGAGGATAATAGGTGGATTTTGGCCAGAAGGAGTGAGGTTCTTAATTGAACAGATTCAGTCTGAGGGTCCTGCTTCTTATTCAGTAGTATTTTCTTCTTTGCATAAGGCCTCCTTCAGCCGGCCTCTCTGTGTGCTAACAGGACCCATTATTCCGCCTGATACCCACCTCCATCAGCCACGGCCGTTCGCTGAACGGCTGCTTCTCACCCAGTTAACAAGCTGTTTCTCCAGTACAGTGTTGATAAATTAAGTCATAAAAGGCGAGACTTATTATTTCATGTTGGAACCTTGCCTCTGTTATTTCTGAGCAATGGCCAAGATTCAGAGTATTAGCCACAGAAATGTCTGCATTGCCGGGGATGGAAAATTATCACATAAAAGGATTCTGATGTGGTGTTCATCATGGATCAGCTGAGTGTAGGGAGAGATATTCAGAGACCAAAAAAATCGTAAAAATCCGCTTCTCCACATTCACGCTGGGGGGAGGGGCCGGCGAGCCCTGCATCTCCATGCTTGCTTGCGGACATACTGTGTGCTGTGGCCAGGCCGGGGACCCATGCATCCTCTGTGTTTACTTGAGGACGTCCTGTGTGCCATGCGAGTTACCAAGGCCCTGAAAGGGCAGATAATTATCGGAAGAAAATCTGAAGCGTAGGCACCCCAGAGAACTGCAAAAATAAAATGAGGAGGAGGAATTTTGAATAGATTTCCTCCCTTTGTATTTCTGTTTTGGACAAGAAGTGCAGAGGCAGGAGTAGAAGGGAACTGGCAAGGCAGTGAAAACCCTCGAGCTCGTCCTCAGGATGGTCTGGGCCCCTCTCCCCTCCCCCGGGAGACGCGGGGCATCTTCTTCCAGTGTCTGCCCACGTGCAGCCCCTCAGGAGGCAGAACCGGCCTGAGGGGAGGCCTGTGTGTCCTGGCTCCCCCAGGAGGAAGGCCCATGACTGTCTTTCTGTGTGCAGAGTCAGGCCATGGGGCCCAGGCCCCAGGGAGGCAGAGGACACATCTGCATGCTCATTGCCGTGTCCCTGAGCCTGGTGGAGGTGACGAGCTTGCTTAGATCACATCTGGAGAGTGCTGGGGGCTCTGGGAGGCAGCTGCTCGTCTTCCTGGGGTTCAGACCAGTGCATCACCCGTCTGAGGTCATTCACACTGTACACAATAGACTCGGCCCTTGCAAAATGGGCCTAAACACGAGGTTGTGCCCGGGGAGGGGGCACCTAGCTGGTCCTCACTGTCAGGGGTCATCCACTTTCCAGGGTGTCTGAATGGGAAGTGTGTGTTCCCCAGAACCAGCTGTGGGAGAGGGACAGGGGAAGAGAGCCGCGTCCGCTCAGCCTGGGCTGGCGCCCACTTCCTCTCCTAGTTGGTTTACCTGGTTGTCCTGTCGCGTCCTGGGCATCCTTCCCGTTACTGCAGTAAATGCTACGCATGTGCCCTTAGTGAACACCCAGAAGTTTTCTTTCATAATCACCTTTTGGCCCCCAAAGTGTCACTGAAATACTCCTCAAGTCCCTCGCCCCTCTGTGGGCCCCTGGTTTCCCAGCATGACACAGTGTTCACCTCCTCAGAAGCCCCTGCCCGTGCACTCTCTGCCAGCGCCCCTTCTGCACCCTCACCCTCCAGGAAAAACCTTGCCTTTCCAGCAGGACAAACAGCTTTGGCTGCCTGAGCCCGAGCAAGTGCCCAGCCGTGTCATACCCATGGGGGCACTTCCTGAGCTGTCCCAATTCCTGGGCCTCTGGGGCGCAGACCCCACACACGGTGTTAGAGGCATTGGCGGCTCGCTCAGCTCTCACCCCACAGGCTGCCTCTCGGCCCAGACTCCTCGGAGCGGCCCCCGCAGCCTCATGAAGGCCTGCCCGCAACATTTCAAGTGGACCTCAAGATTTGGTGGTGGAAAGAATTTCTCAGAAGGCTTCTAGAAGTCTGTCTGAGGACTTCTTTATCATCTGGCACCTTGAATTCCTTGTCTCTAAAATGGAAACGCTAGTAACTTCTCCCTCAAAGTTGTGATTACTGATTACATGAGTTACTTTATGTAAAGCACACTTAAAATAGGACCTGGTACATGCTTAGCGCTCAGAGTGAGACCAAGGTAGTGGTGATTATGACGATGATGGTGGTGGTGGTGGTGGTGGTGATGGTAATAGTGACAGTGATGGTGATGATGGTGATACTAGCGATGATGATGGTAACGGTGATGATGGTAAAGAGTGATGGTGATGGTGGTGATGGTGGTGATGGTGGTGATGGTGATGTAGGTGATGATGATGATGGTGGTGGTGGTGATGGTGGTGATGGTGATGGTGGTGGTGGTGATGGTGGTGATGGTGATGATGGTGATGGTGGTGATGACGGTGATGATGGTGATGATGATGATGGTGATGATGTTGACAGTGATGATAATGGTGGTGATGGCCCTTGAAGTCTCATCCAAACACCATCATTACACAGGGGATCCAAAGAGCCCAGGAGAGGACATCCAGAGGGGGATTAGACACAGGAGTTCTAATTCTGGCTCCACCATCAACAGGTGTGACCTGGGGCAAGTCACCTAACCTCTTGGAGACTTGGTTTCTGACTTGGCTCCACAGAGCAGACAGCCTGCATCCCACTCAAGTTCCTGGCCTGCGAGGACCTTTAAGATAAGGCCCGGAGCAGCGCTGGGCGGGCACCTAGTAAACACGAGGCAGCATTAAAAGAAAAACAACAACAGGAAGAGACAGAAAGAAAACTCCTAAGTGCCCTTCAGAGCCTGGCCCTCTGAGATGACCTCTCACACGGAGAAACAGGCCTTGGGGAGTTAATAAGAAATACAGGACTTCCTGCGAGATAGCAAGTGAATTGTGAGCCGTGAATTACTTTTTTCCTTTGAAAAATGATGTAGTTGGGTCAAAATATTTTTGCATTTCAAACACTTGAGTTCCTTTGTCCTTGGGGTGACATGACTTGGTTTCCATGCAGCCTCACAATGCGTGGAAGCATCTTTTCACTGCCAGACGGCCCTTCCGATAAGCCCACCAATTCATAATGTGAGTTTGGAGAGCTGGAAAGAGGTGAGAAAGCACAGGCCTTTGGAAAGTCTGTTTACACAGCAGCGAGGGGCCTTCCTCCCCCTCCAGTAAACAGGGCAGGAGCAGGGGCTATTGAGCGCAGGGCTGGGTGGGGGCCGGTACACACACCATGGCCGCGGGCCCACCCACACTCCACACCCAGCCAGGTCCTCGGGCAGACCTGCCTGGGTGCCTCTGGAGCCAGACTCCCAGGTGATGAGTCTGCCCCTCCAGCCAGGCGCTGGCGGCTTGGGTGGGTCTGTGCGAGCGTGGCCTCATCTGGGAGAGCAGGCGTTTCCGTCACAGCCCGTCTCGCCCTCCAGCCTGGCCCCAGCTCAGAGTCGTCTCCCATGGGGCAGGTTTACTCAGCTGATAGTGGGTCTCAGCAGCGGCCTGCTTGGCCTCTTTGTCACAGGGAGCCTGTTCGGCTGCTGTTCGGGGCCCCAAAGCAGCAGGACGGGAAGGGAGCATTGCCCTGAAGCTGAGTCAAAAGCTCCAGTGAAGTGTGTTCTCTGGGGAGAAGACCGAGCACCAGATCTGCTTGTATATTTGGCTGTTTCTTCAGGCACTTAAAACACTTGCTGCAAAAGGCTGAGCAGCACGGTAGATGAATCAGTGCCCATCCTATAGGTGAGGAAATGAGGCACAGAGAAGTTAAGTTACCTGCCCAGTGTCACACAGCTGTGAGAAGAGGGGCCAGGGAGTGAGCCCAGGTGTCTGGCTCTGTGATCTCAGTAACAGAGCACAGTGCTCCCCAGAGTGTGCTGGACACTGAGGATGAGGGCCCCCTTCCTCTCCTGAAGGACCAGCAGCATCCTGTTAGCACCTGGACCCAGGGCTCAGCCCCAGCCCTGTGAGTCGGCGGGAGTCCAGCAAAGGCAAAGCCAGCCAGCCAGGAGAAACAGACCCAGAAGGAGCTGAGGTCTTGCCAGGCCCCAGCAGACCCACTTGCTCAGGGTCACATGATCTGCAAGTTGTGGTCCAAGCTCCCTGAGTAACCCCACCTGCCTTCACTCCTGGGCTGCTGCTGGCCACCTTGTCCCCAAAACTCAATAACAAATTTGGAGGCAGGTCTCCCTTCCGAGGGGACGTGAGGAAGGAGTAGAGCTTGAAAAGAGCCACAGGGAGAGATCCCACAGCACACAAGAGGGGAGCAAGTTGGGGGGACCCCTAAAGTGATAGTGATGGTAATAACAACAGGAGTGCATTGGGGGGGTCCCTGTGCCAGCGGCTCAGTGTGAAGTGGGTCCCTGGGTGAGCCCGGCCCACCCTGCTCAGTGAGCGGTGGGTCCCTGGGTGAGCCCGGCCCACCCTGCTCAGTGAGAAGTGGGTCCCTGGGTGACCTCAGCCCACCCTGTGAGGTGTGGTGTGGTGTGGTCGTGTAGTGTGGTTAGTTTGCCGAGGCGTGGAATGGGTTTGGAAGCTCTTCACCCTCCTTGAGAGTGAACTGCGGTGCCCATGAGTTTGCACCTGGCGGGGGCATCCTGTGGGCTCTGTCTGTAGGTGGGGATCTCATCAGGCGGCAGACGCATGGCCAGCGTCCCGCTCCTCTGGGCTGGGTCAGTGAGCACGCACTCGAGGGTCTCCTCGGACCCTGGCCTCGCTCCGCACCACTGCCACCCCCTTGGGTTTCTGAGCACCAGAAGCTTCTTCTGTTTGCTGCTCAGTTGTGTGAAGGCCGGCACGGGCGGCTGCTTTGAGGACACAGTTAGTGGATGAGACAACGTGACCATCTGATCGTGTCTGCGGCTCTGCCTCCCACTCCCACTGGACTCGGTTGCTAGCCTTGCCCCAGGTGTGGGAAAACAAGGTCGGGTCGGGAATTCTGGGAGATCCAGATATGTCGGAATGCTGCTGTCCTGCTGGGCCCATCCCGGGCTCAGTCCAGACGGCCCCACCTGTTGGCTGGTGGGGAAGCTGCTCCTGCAACATGGGGCACCACCTGGCCGGAGGGCCCCTCCCCAGGGCCACAGGGCCCGAGCAGCCTCCCTGGCTCTCACTGCTGAGCCCCCAAAAGAAACCAGCCAGAGCGCAGCCAGCACCAGCTCCTGAGCATGTGTATCGCGTCGGAGCACTCGCTGTGTGTGTGATGCACGCAGCCCCCGACACTGGCTCGGCTGGCTTCCTCTGGCCGCAGCAGCCGTTTTGTGTTTCACTCCGGAGGGAGCCCGCCTGGACAAGGCTGGTATTGGAGGAAGGATCTCCTTGAATGATTTAAATAAGGAACGTGGAGGAGCCTTCGACAGCCTTTGGAGAAGCGATGGCTGGTCAGATGGCAGGAGCTGGGGGAATCGCCACATCCATCCATTCGTTGACAGGCGCATGGGGCCTCCCCCGTGCTGCACTGTCCCCGGCGTGGGCTTCTTCGCCTCATTGTAAGCCCACTTGCCCCAGAGGGTGGCCCGCCCCTCTTTGCAGACCAAGGTTCCGGGGCGCAGGCAGGTGAAGGGCTTGCCGAGCGCTCCAAGTGGTGTCAACACGCCACCTGCCCATCTTCACCACCCTCCATGGGCTCTGTACACGTCTCCTGAGCGCGTCTCCAAGCCGGGCCTGCGCTGGGCCCTGCGCCTGCAGCTGTGGACAGTCAGGCCCTTCCCTGGGAGTCCCTCTCCTGTCTGTCTCAGTCTGCTCAGGGTGTCTTACCCAAATACCACAACAGGCGGCGGCTTAAACAGCAGATGCTTCTCTCACACTCATGAGGCTGGAAGTCCAAGATCAAGGCACCCGGCAGTCAGTGCTGGGGAGGCCTCCCCCGTGGTTTACAGACGGCCGTCTACTCCTGTGTCCTCCTGTGACGGAGAGAAGGAGCAAAGTCGTGTCTCTGCTCACAAGACCACTAGTCCCTTTCGGAAGGCCCTACCCTCATGGCTTCATCACCTCCAAAGACCCCCCTCCAGCTGCTGTGACCATGGGGCTCGGGCTCCAGCGTGTGACCTGAGCATTCCGCCCTGGTGCTGTGGAATAGGCAGCAATGAAACGCACACACAAGCCATGAACACGGAGCAGTTACCCGTGACCAGGGTGCTGCCAACATGGCTGTGTGACGGGGGTGCTGGAGGATGTCCCTGACGCCAAGAAGTGAGACCTGGGGGGGGCAGAACTGAGAGCCCCCCAGGCAGAGGGACCAGCAACTGAAGGGCCCCGAAGAGCAAGGGGGGGGTAGGGGAGAGAGGTCGGGGACACAGGGTGCCCTGGGTGGGGGACTGGGCAACGGTGGAAGCAGGGAGGATGTATTTGGGGTGTTTCCGAGGGAGGAGCCTCCGTGTGTGAACAGGAGCTGTGAGAGCTGGGGTGCTGGTGCCATTTGAGGAGGGAAAGGGAGTGGATGTGGACTAGCGGGAGAGAGATGTCGGCTTGTCCATCTCAATTGCAGGCACCCCTGAGACACCCCAGAAGGGTGTCGAGTGGGCAGTGGATGTGGGGGGTGAGCACAGGAGATCCTGGGGTGCAAACGTGAAGGGCCAAGAGGGGGCCTGAGCCGCGGTGGCACCTGAGAGCAGCGGGGGGACAGGCAGAGAGCCCTGGGCGCGCGCAGGCCGAGGGTGGCTGAGAAAGACCGGACAGAACAGGCCTGGTCTGGGGACCCTGTGACCACGGCCTACACGAGAGCATTTCCCGTGGGCGTGGGGCAGAGCTGCGTGGCTTGGAACTCGGGTGTAGGGCCCAGAACAGAGACAGCAGGTTTGAGTGGGCAGTGGGACAAGAGCTAGAAGGGGCGCAGAGTCAGGTGGAGCTGATAGCGGGTGGCTGGGCACGCTGGCAGGTGGCCCAGCGAGGACAAGCGTGGGGATGGGTCCCCGCAGAGGGCTTTCCCTGGGGGGGAGGGAGGGAGCAGCCTGCTTTCCCTGCGCCATGACATGTGATTCTGGGGGCCCATCTGAGGCTCCTGGGAAGAGGAGAAGGGGTGAAAGGTGACCTTGGAGAGGGAGTGAAGCCGGCGGAGGGGCCCTTCCTGGCTGGGGGCCTGGAATCACAGCCACAGCAGTGCCTGTGGGACGCATTGTCCCAGAGCCTTGCCCAGGGGGCTGCCTGAGAAGGAGGATGGTGGGGCTCATTCTGGGGGGCAAGGTTGGGAGCACTGGGTGGGTGCCCTGATTGGGTACCAGAGAGATCATGGTGAGCCCGCTGGACAGGCTCGCAGTCCAGCCAGCACGGCACATGGTGTGGTCAGTGCCCCCACTTCCGGTGGGGGCCTGGGACCTTTACTCTGTGATCTCCAGCCTCGCTCAGGCCTTGCGGTCACTTTTTTCATTAGGTCCCCATTGTCTTGAGTCCCGCCCGGCGGCGTGCAGCCCATTCGCTTAGTCAGCAAGAGAGCCCGTAAGCCGCAGGCGTCACAAACGCATATCTAATCGCTATTTTCTTGTCACTGCCTCGGAAGCTCAGCACTGGCTTCGCCCTTCAGCTGGTAATGAGAAGTTAATAAAAGTGGGATTTTGTGCAACGCTGGCCCTCTGACATCTTAATCTTTATTAAAGAGACGTAGACTTGCACGGAGCAGGCAGGCCTGCCCGGCACAGCCGGACGCCCGGAGAGCTGGTGGAGGTGTCCGAGGGCTGCCAGCACCCCTAATCCAGCCGTGTGGCCGCAGCCTGCGTTTCCCGGCGTCGCCCATGCTGACCTCAGCAGGCACGACTTAAGCCCCGCAGAGCCCAGTGAGGCATGAGCAGAGCCATCCCGTTTGGAAGGACGCAGGTAGCTGGGTGGGCACAGGCGCCACGCGGCTCCAGAGGGGCTGGTCCATCCTCCTGCCTCCGTTTCTCTCCTTTTCTCCTTTTCGTTTTTCATCGAGGTGAAATTCACAAACAGACACACTAACCCTTGTGAAGTGAACAGTTCCGTGGCATTTAGTGCGTCTGTGGTGCTGTGGTTCCGAACACTTTTGGTGGCCTCACAGAGACCCCGTGCCCATCGGCGGTCACCTGTGTCCCCTGACAACCGCTAACCTGCGTTCGTCTGCCCCTGTGGGTGTCCGTTTTGGACATTTCATACAAATGGCATCACAGTACGTGGCCCTTTGTGTGTGAATATTCTCACTGACCAGGACGTTTTAAGGTCCATCCACGTTGTAGCGCTTGTCAGAGAGTCACCCCTTTCACAGCTGAGCAGTAGACCACACCGTGGGCCCGCCGCGATTGTTCACCCACCCACCCGGGACGGACGTTGGAGTGTTTGCACTGTTTGCCACTGTGACTAGAGCTGCTGTGGTGTGCGTGTTCCAGTGTCTGTCCAGGGTCCTGTTCTCAGTTCTCTTGGGTGTGGACCTTGGAGTGGACTTGCTGGGTCCTAAGGTGACTCTGGGTTTACCCTCTTGGGGACCCGCCAGGCTGTTTTCTGCAGCGGTTGCCCCAGTTTACATTCCTGGATATCTCGGCTCTTTTGACTCAGAGTTGCTCTAAGACAAGCATGGGCTTCGCAGGTTGGCTAAAGCCCCCCCACCCCACCCCCAGCCCCTGGGCGACCTGAGCTCCTCCTCTGTAGGTGAGGTCCAGCAGGAAAGCACCCAGCTTCACCAGTGCGGAGGCCCGGCTGGCCCAGCCCACGGGGAGCCCCACTTGTTCGTAGGACGGAGGACCGTGACCCCGATTCTAAACCCATAAGTGAGAACCTATCATGTTAGGTGCCGCTTAGACCTGGGCTGGGTTTGCCTGCACTGCACAAACCATGTCCGTGAAGGCGAGTTGACTTGGCCAGCCTCAGGGTCCGGCCAACAGGTGCCCACACCGTGGCTAGCCTGGGCCCTAGGTCCTCAGACCATGAGCAGCCAAGGCTCACGTCGGCACACACGTGTGAGCATGTGGTGAGCAGCCCCACTACCGCGTGTCCCCAGCAGCCCTGGGGCTCCAGCCTCGCGCCTGTGAGCACCTACCATGTTTCCCCAGAAATACCTAGCCAGACAGTCAGCTCTAATGCGTCTTTTGGAGCAAAAATTAATACAAGACCCGGTCTTATATTATATTGTATAAGACCAAGTCTTATAATAAAATAAGACCGGGTCTTAATATTAATTTTTGCTCCGAAAGACGCATTAGAGTTGATTGTCTGGCTAGGTCTTATTTTCGGGGAAACACGGTTCTGACCCCAGGAAGGGCGACGTGACGCTCTGTGGACATAGCCCAGCCACTTGGCGAGTGTGCGTATGTGCAATGTGTTTGTCATCGGCTAATCCACTGAGGGAAGGAGAAGAGTCTTTGTCAGTCTCCAAGCAATTAGGATAATTAAAAAAGAAAGCTTATTGGGTAAACATGCTCTCAGATTGTGACCTCTTAATTAATGGACTATGGGGAGAAATTACAGCAGTGGCCGGATCATTACGCGTGCACTTAGAGGAGCTGTTACGGGGCAGGATGGAGCCGGGCGTGCAGGGCAGGCTGCGGGGCAGGAGAGCTGTTACGGGGCAGGATGGAGCCGGGCGTGCAGGGCAGGCTGCGGGGCAAGGAGCCTGCTCGGGACACGTAGCCCCTGGGGACAGCCCTGGGCCAGCCAGCTACTGGGGCAGGTCAGAGGAAGGCTGCCCCTTTATTTCCAAAGTGGGCTCCAAGAAAACGAACGGTGGTGGTGCTCAGCAGAGGCCACGGCCTCCACAGCGGGCTCTCACCTTCCTGATAATGAAGACCAGAACGGGGTGGAAAGAGGCTGTGGGATACCGAGGGTCCCTCAGGGTGGGCCTTCCCACCTCCCATCCCAGCCGAGTGTCCACTGCAGCCAGGAGAACATTCTAAAATCCCTAGACGATTCGAGCAGTGATCTGGCCCGAGGCCCCAGCCTTCCCCCAGCGCCGCAGAGAGAGGAGATGGGCCTCACTCACCTCCATCCTCCAGCCGGCCTGTCCTCGCTGCTCTGTTTTCACCTCGGGTTTCACGCAGGGATCCCCTCGGGGGCTGGCTGGGTAGCAGGTGTTGCCTCCTCCCTGGGGGGAACAGTGAAAAGCACCCAATCTATGGACCTCCTTTAGGGGGCACAAGCCCCTGGGTTTGGGGGCCTGCCCGACGAGGGCCAGAGGCCCCAATTCTGAGGCCCCATGACCAGGGTGGCCCTGCCAAAGGTTCCCACCCACCACCAAGCCTTTCCCACAACCTGTCACTCCCAGACGCTGCTGTTCCCAGAGATGGGATCTCAGGTGTGTTTTCTTGTTTTCCAGGCGGAAACAGAAGATACACAGGGAAAGGTTTGGGACAGGCTTTAAGACAAGATTCACGGGAATGGAGCAGCTGGTCATAGCCATTGGGAATCTCCAGGGTCAAGGCTGACTTCAGACCCTGAGAGCCACGAAAGCAGTGGGCGGAGGGCCTGGATGGACAGGCCTGGGGGAGGCGCCCGCCCAGGGCAGGGGGATGAGGCTGGAGGAAGTGCTTCCTGTCAAGGCTGTGGCAGGGCATCCGGCCCCCTTGGAAGCCTCGCAGTCAGAACTAAAAGCCTGGTCCTCCCTGCCCCACATCCATGGGGAAGGAACTGGTCCCGGAGGCCGCCTCTCACATCTGAACAGGCCCCAGCTGGTGGGGGGGGGGGGTCCTCTGGAGTGTTTGCAGACCCCCCCGCCAGGTCTCTGGAGTGTCCTACAGACAGGAGACTCCCCGATAGTCACTTGGTCATTCATGGACGCCCCTTCTGTTCCTACAGCAGAGCCCCCAGGGGTCTCTCACCACAGAGAACAGCGATTAAGGAAAGTTTGGGCCAAGGAATTCACGTTCAGGTCACTGCTGACCAAATCCAAGAGATGGACAAAATGGTAGCAGCCCTTTGCAGCGCAGTCTGGGTCCCACAGCTGGCCCAGGGCAGGGCAGGCCAGACCTGCTGGCGTGGAGCACGGCACCCACAGCTGCCCTGCCACTTTCCCAGAGCCCTGCACACACAGGCTCCCGCACCTGCCGGTCCTGCAGGTGGCATCGGCTGGAGTAACCACCTCGCAGACCCCCTCTCCCAGCCCCAAAGGCACCCCTGCTTGTGGGTTTGCTCTTTCGGAGGCAGCTGTCTGCCCAGGGGCTGCCCAGGTGGGGACACGAGCCCTGGGGGTCACAGGAGTCCTTGGCTTCCAGAAGCTTCTGGAGATGGCTGGTGCCCAGAAGTGCTCAAGCCCCAGGGGACCTGGCCATGCTTGCATTCAGTGGGGCGCTCTATGAGGACCGAGCAGTCACGGGCCGGGATCCTGCTGTCACTTGTACCTGTAGCCGTGGCAGCGCCACCCTGGGACTTGACTCATTGCAGGCTCCGTCGTGGAGGTGGTGACGCTGTTGGTCTCCCAGGCTGTCCTCAAGACGGAGGACACAGCACTGGGCTCGCGCTGAGTACGCAGGCCATTGTCACGTGTCCCCAGGCCCTGCTGCTGCGTCCATGCTGGGCTGGCCCACGGGGGGCTTGCAGGGTGTTCAGGACACCACCTCCTGGGCTCAGTTCCCTCGGCCCACTGACGGTTGGTCACGTTCCACCTGGCACACGTGCAGATTTGGGGATAACGCATGTTGGCCGCATGTCCCTCCTTTGTGTTAGTTGAGGGGGTTTAAAAGTTCCCGCTGTGATGCCTCAATCTCTGAGAGGTGCCAGCCACTGCCTTCACACGGGGGGTCCTGGAACAGCAGCACCCTCCAAACCCCGTGACCCCTAAGGGTGAGGAATGGCTCCTCCTTTGCCATGCCCTCTGGGCCAGTGGCCTTGTGACATGTGCCAGTGAGGGGACAATGGGACCAGTGGATTCGCAGCTCTGCCACTCCCGGGCCTGGGCCCTTGGGGGGTTGGGCCACTCTTACCTCCCAGTGGGGACCGTGCTCCTGCTCTGTGGTCACGTCATCCTGTGGGCTCGTGCTAGGGACTGAGTGAGACACACAGTCAGACATACACGGCGGCTGTGACAGTCGGACCAGGACTTGCGTTTCCCTCCACGCCTTACCCCTCCCTGCAGCTGTGGGGGACAACACCTTGCTCCCTGCCCCCTCCCGGGGGCCCCACACAGGTGTGCGACAGACCTTCAGTTAACAGGGTGCCTCCTTCATGCCCGTGTGGTCCGTGTGGCCCTGTCCTCCTTGCTGGGGGTTTTACAGGAAGTGATCAGACAGCAGGAGCTCATGGGTACTGGGGGACGAAGTGAGAACCATCAGCCCATTCGGAAGGAGCAGTGGGGCCTGGGGCTGCACAGAGCTTCGTGCTGGGGAACACTTGGACAGGGCCCAAGAAGTGGAATAAAAAGCCATGGGCTGTCTGAGGAAGGGCGGCCTATGGGGGGAACAGAGTGTGCAAAGACCCTACCACGTGGAATAGTGTGGGAACGGCGTTCAGGAAGTCGTCGGCTGTACCGTCCGTGTGGAGCATAGGGGAGGGCAGAGCATGGGAGAGGCAGCGTGAGAGGTGGTCGGGGCCTTAACTCCACATTAGGCGGCTGGGTGTTGGGGGGACCCCCAGAAGCCTGGGACTCGGAGGGCGCATGTACCAGCTGCAGGTGGCAGCATAAACTGGGCCAACCCTCAGGGTCCCCCAGGCCCAGCCAAAGCAGGACCCCCCGCCTTATGCAGGAAGCTGTTTTCTTCTACAAAAAAGAATGCAAATAAGTGTAAGAAAAAGAAGCAAATAAGATAAAACGTCAGTAATTGTCGACGACAATGCTTTACACTTTCCTACGTTCTTTGTTGTATTTTTAAATCCCTGGAAACAACGGAAACGCCAATCAAATTTGGGGATGAGATTTGGGGCAAGAGGAAAGCCTGGGCCGCTGACCCCACCTCTGTATTCAGGCTGTGATTCCCCCACGCAGCCTTTGGGAGCCGGTCAGGGGGTCCCCTGAGCCAGAAGGTGCCTTCCTTGAGGGAAGGACCAGCCACCACCTGAGCTGGGCAGGTATCCTGGGCCATGTTGCCAGGGCCTGCATGGGAGGGGACACCTTGGAAAGACAGGATGGCGTCCCCTCCCAGAAGCAGGGGGAAGTTGGGACAGAGTCGGGGGACAGATGGCTTAGCAGGTCCTAATCCAGTTCTTACCCACCCAACCCTAGTTGCTCTGAACCACATGAGGGGCTCACTAGGAAGTGGGGAGCTGCCTCCCAGGACACCCTGCCTTGGGGGACCACCCCAATGCCAGTGCCTGGGAGAGCAAAGGGTGCTCTCCACGGGAGGGGCTTACGGGGGAGAAGCGGTGAGTGGGTGCCCCCCTTTCACACCGATTATGATTCTGTCCTTGACGCCTCTAGTTGTGTGTGCATGTGTGTGCACACACGTGTATGTGTGGGTGGGTGCAAGCATACATGAACATGGGTGGACAGACGTGTGTGTGTGCACATGTGTGTATGTATATGTAGTGCACGTGTGTGCAAACATGTGAATGTGGGGGCAGGCGTGTGTGCTGTGTGACACATGTATAGGTGTGTGCACATGTGTGTATGTGTTGTGCATGTGTGTGCACACGTGTATGTGTGGGTGGGTGCAAGCATACATGAACATGGGTGGACAGACGTGTGTGTGTGTGCACATGTGTGTATGTATATGTAGTGCACGTGTGTGCAAACATGTGAATGTGGGGGCAGGCGTGTGTGCTGTGTGACACATGTATAGGTGTGTGCACATGTGTGTATGTGTTGTGCATGTGTGTGCACACGTGTATGTGGGTGCAAGCATACATGAACATGGGTGGACAGACGTGTGTGTGTGCACATGTGTGTATGTATATGTAGTGCACGTGTGTGCAAACATGTGAATGTGGGGCAGGTGTATGTGCTGTGTGAGACATGTATAGGTGTGTGCACATGTGTGTATGTGTCGTGCATGTGTGTGCAACCATACGTGAACATGGGGGGCAGATGTGCGCATGTCGGTGACACATGTACATACGTGTGGGTGTGGGTCTGAGCACAGCCCCCTCACCACGGACTCCGTGTGCAGAAGTAACAAAAGAACCTCTGAACTGAAGCGGTCACATCAATCTCTGATGAATGAGCAAGGATCCAAATTTTTAACTAATTGAGCACATTAAATAGAAAGTTCCTTAGAAAGAAGGGGAAAAGGACTAATACCAGACACTTTTCAAAGCTTCTTTAATAAAAAGTGTATTTGGGGTTTGACCGTAATGGCTGGCCTCGCTTGCCAAAACCTGACGCCCTGGCAGGTAACTCTCATCAAGCGTATCTGAAATGGTACCTAAATGAATTAGCAATAAAACGGACTTAGGCCGAGCAGTGGGGACCTCCATTAATCTCGGGTTAATCACTAAAGAGGTGCCATTCACTTTTCTTAAGAAGTCACATTTTTCTCCCCTTGCTGGTGACCAGATTTCATAAAGTAACATATTTCTAATGAAAGGTCTCTGCTTGAATTAAACCCTGAAGGTTTATGCAGATTTTGAGTTTGATTACTGCTGGCATGGGCTCTTAGCCGGCTGCGGAAGGAAGGCCCTCTCTGAAAGGGCCCAGCGTGCAGTTCATAATATTCTTTGAAATAAAATAGTGCAGTTGTGCTTAGTGGCTTTAATCAGCCCTGACTTTTGATAGTCAAACAATAGCTAATTACAGTAACACCTGCCTTCCAGGCCCTGTCACTTCGGCTCCTGCCGGAGAGAGGCCTTCTCTCGGAGCTGCGTGATTATTACAGACTCTCTGCACAAAGAAACTAGAGCTGACACTCAGCAAGTTTGGTAGCCATTAGGAAAGGTTTATTTTGCTGCCGCTTTGCTAGCTTTTCCATTCCATTCTTCCTCTTTGTATTTTGGGAGGTTGCTGGTGGCGAGGGCAGGGAAGAGAGAAAGGCTCGTCGGGGCCTGGGGAAGCCAGCTGCGGGGCAAATGCTGTCACTTTACCCCTTTGGGCTTGAGATTTGGAGACGGGTGTTCTGAATGCTGGAGACCCCGTGAGCTCCCGTGTACAGACAGCAAAGCGGGGACCCAACGTCTGGGCTCGGGGCCAGGCGGGGCAGCTGGGCAGCTCTGGT